>NW_020442445.1:764506-848055 GCF_000699045.2 Agrilus planipennis
ATATATAATTATATTAATATTAGTACCAGGTAACACTAATAGATTAGTTTAAGTGTTCATTAATCCGCGCACTAAGGGTCCTGTATACCTACTATAAAAACAATAAAAAGTACGTATACACACAATTTTGTAATCTTCCCAATTCATCGACAGTGATTGACGATGATAAAATTCCGATTTGTTGTTTTAAGGGGAATGTGTGAATATATCTTTAAAATTACTGATTTTGTTCAGTATTACTCGTATTATCTGTATCTTCGTAATTGAAAATTAATTTTATGGTAAAAAATGATGTCTAACAATCATTATCTAGATGTCCCCCAAAATTTAAAAAGAAAAAAATATATTTCAGCTCTACTTGCATGGCTCTTTTCCAAAGAAAAGTTTTGACCTGCTTGCATGCAGGTTAGTCCCCATAAAATAGATGCAATTTTCATCTCTGTATCAATGATTTGCATATTACGTGTAAATTTCAATCGTTAAAAGCCTTTGATAGACTCCATTATCACTCTTTCCTGAGCGAATTTTCGAATTCCCCTAGTTCTAGAAAATTATACAACCTCAATATTTGGCATTCTTTACTAACGTTCTTGTCTCCAAAGTCTCATACCTCAAAAGATGCCCTAAACCATCTCCTATCTATTTTAACTGGTCTCTTCCTTTACTCTTTCGAATACTTCCTCATTTTTAACGTTTTTCTAGAGAAAAATGTTAGGTCTGTTTCCAGTCTTTCAGAGTCTTTTAGAGTCTTTCAGCGTCTCTGAGACCGTCTCTCAGAGTCTCTATGTTTTTATGGATCTCTCAAAGTCTCTGTTAGAGAGACTCAAACGATAAAATTGTTAATTCAGAGATTCGAGTTTCTCACAAAGAGACTGCATGAATAAAACTAAAAAATTGAGAGATTCGAGTCTCTCGTAGATAGATTAGGATCTTTGAAATATAATATGAAATTTTAACCATATTTATCGAGACACCACTTATTGAGAGATTTGAGTCTCTCGTTCACAGATTCGAGTCTCTCGTTCAGAGACTGGATATGAAATGAGTATCTCTTTTTAAGCGGCTCGAATCTCTCGTTCAGACAGTTTCTTTAGACAGTCTCTCGACAGTCTCTCTCAGCGACACCAGAGAAACTCGATGAGATACGGAGACTCGAGTATCGCTTTCAGGGACTCTGAGAGACTGAATATTTTTGTCTCGGGTTTCTATCCACGATATTTTCATTATCTGTATATGACACCAATACCAAACACATCCAACTTTTTCCGATCCGCCCACCGTCCTCGTTTCGCCTCTAAAAATCTTCTTCGAATTTCTAAATTAACCGTTCGCGAGTATAGAACCGATTACTTTTCGTTAAAAAGTGACTAGACACTGCGCTATTTTTATTTTTACTGTAAGTACCTACACACCCAATTAACTCGACTAAAAGAAATAATGTACATATAGGTATTAACTTGCGAAGAAAAGTTTCAATTACAATTACCACGTGCCAATACATACATATGATTAATTAATATTGAAGAGGAACGAAAAGTATAAACGAAGGAACATTACAGATTATTATTATTAATCACTCCTCTATGGTCTCGTCACAAATTACATCCGGAATGGTAGTGAACAATTTTTCATTCTGCAGAAGTGCAGACGTATGTTATTTACAAGCATCGACTCTGGAAATTGATTAATAAACAACCCTCTTAAATGGCAGATGTGTATTTGATCACAGAAGGGAAAAAACGAAGCAACCAATAGCGTTGATAAATAATCCGCTGTGTCGATATAAAATGAGTCTTGGTAGTTGATAAATGAAATAAAAACTTAGAAATGATTAAATGGTCTTAAAAACTCGTATTTTGTAAAAAATACCAATAAAAATCTATTCTTCTGTTATGTACGAAAATAACTGATAAGCGTACTAGGATCATTCAAAAACCTTTACAAGACCAGACAGTAAAGTGATTTTATGTTTCGTCCATCTTAGGTGGTTATTAAACAACAGCCGTCTAATTTTTAAGGAATCGCGTCGCGCCTATGATGAAATAAAAAAAAATTAATATAACCTTTAGTTGGTTCACTTTCAATGATAATTAACAATTATGAACAGTGTATTTGAACATACAGGTAAGACAAAAACATTCACAGAGCATAGAAATTATAACTTCCTTTGTTTTTAAGACGCACAAGGGAAAATGCATAATTTAATAAATGTTTGAAATATATTTTTTTTAACAATAATATCTGAAAATATATCTCTTTTCTAATTTTTGTCTTAATAAATTAACTGGATTCTTAAAATCTTTTGAATGAAGTAAAGCACCCCTTAAAAGTTTTAAATTGCATTAAATTATTACTCTATTATTCATATGAAACGATGGTATCTACGAATTTTTCCGTGTCACGTCGTATTTTTAAAAACAAGACGCTTCCCGATTATGAATTCATGTAATAGAATTTATTATAGAATACTTATCGCAATGTTCGGTGTTTAACTCGATCCTAGTGAATGCTTTGAGATACTATTGTGGAACAGATTTTGATTACTAGCATATATATGCCTACATGACAAAATATTCAAGAATTTTTATCACCAGTAGTTTTAATCATAATTTTGAGGTAATTTCTTACAAAATGATAATAACTATAATACAAATATAGACCTTTTGACTAACTATAATACACATATATGTAATAACATACATAAAATGCGAAAGATATATGGGACAATTTGTAGTTCTTGCCAGCTTTTTTATAATCCTTTGATATTAAAATAGAAAACTTATCTTTATGTTTAAAAAAAATCCTATTAATAGAATCCAGACTTTTTTTTTTCAAATTATAACCCCACTAGAAAATCAACTTAAACGAAGTTTCGTGTTAATATTTAAAAACAAGATATGAAACGAATATTTTTGAACGAACGAATGAATTAAATGAATTGTTATGTATTTCGTAATATGAGGAAGAGAATAATAGATGCACAAATTTAAAAAATTCATTTGCCATTTTTACCGAACATCCGAGCCAACTACGACCGTCCACCCCCGTCTCCTCCGCATGAGTCTGTTCTTCATTGCATCAAATTCGTCCTGATGATTAATCCTTCGATTCGAAAAGGCCATTTTTCCTTTCTTTCAACAAGCGTTATCGTAGCGACAAAAGATGGACACTCTACGAGAAATATATCTGGCACTCACTCAAATGTATGAAAATACAGGAACATTATTGACGGCGACGGCATTTAACAAATAACTATACGCAAAACAAAGAAAAAAAAAAATAACAATGAACCACAAAAATTCACTACAGCAGCAGTCATACACGACGTTTACGTGCCCGTATGGGTCAATCACTCCGATACACTGTCGCGCTTTTTAAATAATTTTGCACCAGTGCATAAATGGCACATTGAGACAAATTCAGTTTTTAATACGGTCGTAAATGGAAGCTTAATAGCTGTGGTGATACGCTATTTCGCGAAGAAACTAAGAGCAGCTTCGATATTATTCAAAATAGAAAAACGGCGGCCGTTTGCCAAGAAGAGGCGGTCAATTTTATATAGAGTACAGTAATAATCAAAAATTTCGTATCAGACTCATTCCAACAACACTATAACTGACAGGGACTTTTGCCTACTTTATGGTTCTTAAGAAGTAGAAGTTGTAGGTAATAATTATTGAGAATTTATTTAAGCCAAGAAGACTGGTAGATAGGACCCGATAGAACTAAGAAATTAACCAATCGCGAATAAATCTGAAAAGCGACATGAATAAAAAATGATAGAAAATACAAAAAGGCTGTAGAAAAACAGAAACAGATAAGTGAAATGCCATAAATGCAATTTGATCTATTCTCTTGTTTTGATTATAACCTTTGGATTGCCACTGTTTGACGTATATAATTGATTGCATATTAGAATATACATCTCCATAATACTGAAAATGTTAAGAGTTTATTAATGCTAGACACTAAAATGGTTTAAGTTAGGTTACGAATGGTTTCTCTAAATACCACAAAGTAGTATTACTATAAGGTTAGAAGCGTTCGAAATGTGGTGTTATAGGCGGATGAAGAGGTATTCGAAAGAGTAGAAGAACAAAGAACTCTATGGAAGTCAATAAAAAATAGGCGAGATAGGTTGGTAGGACACCTTCTCAGGCATGAAGGTCTAGTCAGAGGCATATTAGAGGCAGAAACAGGAGTTAGNAAGAAATTCATTATTTAAAATATTCAATTCTAAATTTGAAAGTTAAAAATTGTTTGCACCAAAAGAAATGTACCTAAATGACAATGTTGCACCCACAAAATAGAATTTAACTCAAAATGAGTTTAAAAGTTGGCTACATACACTGTCAATGAATATTTAACATGCTGTTAAATTTTTTCTGAAAAATTGAACAAGTTTTTAGATGTAAACAAAAAAAGATCGTGGGACATTTTCCAAGCAGATGCAGCTACACAACAGTCAAGGTAGTTCAACATTTAAAATAGACTGTATTCCTTGACTAAACAAAAGTTCTGCAATAAATAAACATCACTAATGATAAATTAGTGGTAGATAATTTGTAAATAGATTATGAATTCATAAATCAGCCTAGTGAAAATACAATATTGTGTGAATTAAAGAATATCTTATGATAAAATTTACGCATTACTATATTAATTTTTTGAATTAACTTTACTCGCTATAGATAACCTAGCAAAATTTAACACTTCAAAAATTCAAAGGGTCTCATAAAATTTTGTGTAAAAGATTTTAGATACTCATTTATTAAAGTAACAATAAAGAAACTTTTAAAACTCGCACCTACACAATATTACTTGTTCTCACCTTTTAAGCTTTTAGTCAAATTAATAACAAAATTTAACGGATCTGTGAGTTATAGATTCTAAACTAGAAGTTAACGTCATCATAAATAAACTTATAAACATACGTGTGTAGTTACCTAAAGTATTAGTAGAGTATTAGAGCAGAGGAAAGTTACAATATTAATCTCCAGTTTTTAGTGCCCAAAGAGTTTTGATGTCGGCCAAAATAAGCAATTAGACCGTGTATTATAATCAAAAGACTGTTTCTTGTTTTTATTAAACAAAATGTGGCGAATTTCGACCAAGAACTTTGGATCTGGTCCAACTATCTCGTTGTTGAATTATGGTCATAAAAACTGCTTGCGTACAATTAGTTAACGTAGCTGAACGGCAGTAAGGTAAACTTGCCTGTGTGTAGGTAATTCAGCAATAAAAAAAAACATCATGTTAATGTTGATTTTGCGTTGCACGGAAATATATCAAGTACAAATTCCTCATAATTACATCCAAAAAATTCACACTAATTCGCCACTTTTCTATAAATAAAATCAGATTTGGACTTCAGACAAAATTGTAATTAAAGAAAGGTCAAATGCTTTCGAGCTGATTTATTTAACAAAAATTCAGTTTGAACATTAAAACTGCAAATGATGTACCAAATTAACTTATCATTCAATATATCCAAGCTTTTCGGAATTCGATTCGT
Organism: Agrilus planipennis; assembly: GCF_000699045.2. Taxonomy (NCBI): domain Eukaryota; kingdom Metazoa; phylum Arthropoda; class Insecta; order Coleoptera; family Buprestidae; genus Agrilus; species Agrilus planipennis. Next base: position 770,022 of record NW_020442445.1, read on the forward strand.
TCCTTCGCTGTTGAATATAAAGTAACAGTAATTATAAAATACTGTATCAGATAATAAAAATGTCTGTTATAAATAGTCCTTTTTAACCGATGAAAGCGCAAAGCTTTTCTGTTTAGTCAAAGTTTTACTAGCATTAGGTTTTGTGACACACAAAACTTCAAGATAGAAAAACTAACATTAAGCTAATGACGGTAAGGAAATGTCAGATTCAAAGCAAGAAACGTTATACTAAAAGTAAAAAATGAAATATAGGGGTAAACATATACATATTTATGTACGTCATGGATAAAATCTATTTTCGTCCGATATTTTCTTAAACTAAGTCGTAGAGATGTGAAGTTAACAATGCTAATAACCTATATTATTACAATATTATATATAATTATATTAATATTAGTACCAGGTAACACTAATAGATTAGTTTAAGTGTTCATTAATCCGCGCACTAAGGGTCCTGTATACCTACTATAAAAACAATAAAAAGTACGTATACACACAATTTTGTAATCTTCCCAATTCATCGACAGTGATTGACGATGATAAAATTCCGATTTGTTGTTTTAAGGGGAATGTGTGAATATATCTTTAAAATTACTGATTTTGTTCAGTATTACTCGTATTATCTGTATCTTCGTAATTGAAAATTAATTTTATGGTAAAAAATGATGTCTAACAATCATTATCTAGATGTCCCCCAAAATTTAAAAAGAAAAAAATATATTTCAGCTCTACTTGCATGGCTCTTTTCCAAAGAAAAGTTTTGACCTGCTTGCATGCAGGTTAGTCCCCATAAAATAGATGCAATTTTCATCTCTGTATCAATGATTTGCATATTACGTGTAAATTTCAATCGTTAAAAGCCTTTGATAGACTCCATTATCACTCTTTCCTGAGCGAATTTTCGAATTCCCCTAGTTCTAGAAAATTATACAACCTCAATATTTGGCATTCTTTACTAACGTTCTTGTCTCCAAAGTCTCATACCTCAAAAGATGCCCTAAACCATCTCCTATCTATTTTAACTGGTCTCTTCCTTTACTCTTTCGAATACTTCCTCATTTTTAACGTTTTTCTAGAGAAAAATGTTAGGTCTGTTTCCAGTCTTTCAGAGTCTTTTAGAGTCTTTCAGCGTCTCTGAGACCGTCTCTCAGAGTCTCTATGTTTTTATGGATCTCTCAAAGTCTCTGTTAGAGAGACTCAAACGATAAAATTGTTAATTCAGAGATTCGAGTTTCTCACAAAGAGACTGCATGAATAAAACTAAAAAATTGAGAGATTCGAGTCTCTCGTAGATAGATTAGGATCTTTGAAATATAATATGAAATTTTAACCATATTTATCGAGACACCACTTATTGAGAGATTTGAGTCTCTCGTTCACAGATTCGAGTCTCTCGTTCAGAGACTGGATATGAAATGAGTATCTCTTTTTAAGCGGCTCGAATCTCTCGTTCAGACAGTTTCTTTAGACAGTCTCTCGACAGTCTCTCTCAGCGACACCAGAGAAACTCGATGAGATACGGAGACTCGAGTATCGCTTTCAGGGACTCTGAGAGACTGAATATTTTTGTCTCGGGTTTCTATCCACGATATTTTCATTATCTGTATATGACACCAATACCAAACACATCCAACTTTTTCCGATCCGCCCACCGTCCTCGTTTCGCCTCTAAAAATCTTCTTCGAATTTCTAAATTAACCGTTCGCGAGTATAGAACCGATTACTTTTCGTTAAAAAGTGACTAGACACTGCGCTATTTTTATTTTTACTGTAAGTACCTACACACCCAATTAACTCGACTAAAAGAAATAATGTACATATAGGTATTAACTTGCGAAGAAAAGTTTCAATTACAATTACCACGTGCCAATACATACATATGATTAATTAATATTGAAGAGGAACGAAAAGTATAAACGAAGGAACATTACAGATTATTATTATTAATCACTCCTCTATGGTCTCGTCACAAATTACATCCGGAATGGTAGTGAACAATTTTTCATTCTGCAGAAGTGCAGACGTATGTTATTTACAAGCATCGACTCTGGAAATTGATTAATAAACAACCCTCTTAAATGGCAGATGTGTATTTGATCACAGAAGGGAAAAAACGAAGCAACCAATAGCGTTGATAAATAATCCGCTGTGTCGATATAAAATGAGTCTTGGTAGTTGATAAATGAAATAAAAACTTAGAAATGATTAAATGGTCTTAAAAACTCGTATTTTGTAAAAAATACCAATAAAAATCTATTCTTCTGTTATGTACGAAAATAACTGATAAGCGTACTAGGATCATTCAAAAACCTTTACAAGACCAGACAGTAAAGTGATTTTATGTTTCGTCCATCTTAGGTGGTTATTAAACAACAGCCGTCTAATTTTTAAGGAATCGCGTCGCGCCTATGATGAAATAAAAAAAAATTAATATAACCTTTAGTTGGTTCACTTTCAATGATAATTAACAATTATGAACAGTGTATTTGAACATACAGGTAAGACAAAAACATTCACAGAGCATAGAAATTATAACTTCCTTTGTTTTTAAGACGCACAAGGGAAAATGCATAATTTAATAAATGTTTGAAATATATTTTTTTTAACAATAATATCTGAAAATATATCTCTTTTCTAATTTTTGTCTTAATAAATTAACTGGATTCTTAAAATCTTTTGAATGAAGTAAAGCACCCCTTAAAAGTTTTAAATTGCATTAAATTATTACTCTATTATTCATATGAAACGATGGTATCTACGAATTTTTCCGTGTCACGTCGTATTTTTAAAAACAAGACGCTTCCCGATTATGAATTCATGTAATAGAATTTATTATAGAATACTTATCGCAATGTTCGGTGTTTAACTCGATCCTAGTGAATGCTTTGAGATACTATTGTGGAACAGATTTTGATTACTAGCATATATATGCCTACATGACAAAATATTCAAGAATTTTTATCACCAGTAGTTTTAATCATAATTTTGAGGTAATTTCTTACAAAATGATAATAACTATAATACAAATATAGACCTTTTGACTAACTATAATACACATATATGTAATAACATACATAAAATGCGAAAGATATATGGGACAATTTGTAGTTCTTGCCAGCTTTTTTATAATCCTTTGATATTAAAATAGAAAACTTATCTTTATGTTTAAAAAAAATCCTATTAATAGAATCCAGACTTTTTTTTTTCAAATTATAACCCCACTAGAAAATCAACTTAAACGAAGTTTCGTGTTAATATTTAAAAACAAGATATGAAACGAATATTTTTGAACGAACGAATGAATTAAATGAATTGTTATGTATTTCGTAATATGAGGAAGAGAATAATAGATGCACAAATTTAAAAAATTCATTTGCCATTTTTACCGAACATCCGAGCCAACTACGACCGTCCACCCCCGTCTCCTCCGCATGAGTCTGTTCTTCATTGCATCAAATTCGTCCTGATGATTAATCCTTCGATTCGAAAAGGCCATTTTTCCTTTCTTTCAACAAGCGTTATCGTAGCGACAAAAGATGGACACTCTACGAGAAATATATCTGGCACTCACTCAAATGTATGAAAATACAGGAACATTATTGACGGCGACGGCATTTAACAAATAACTATACGCAAAACAAAGAAAAAAAAAAATAACAATGAACCACAAAAATTCACTACAGCAGCAGTCATACACGACGTTTACGTGCCCGTATGGGTCAATCACTCCGATACACTGTCGCGCTTTTTAAATAATTTTGCACCAGTGCATAAATGGCACATTGAGACAAATTCAGTTTTTAATACGGTCGTAAATGGAAGCTTAATAGCTGTGGTGATACGCTATTTCGCGAAGAAACTAAGAGCAGCTTCGATATTATTCAAAATAGAAAAACGGCGGCCGTTTGCCAAGAAGAGGCGGTCAATTTTATATAGAGTACAGTAATAATCAAAAATTTCGTATCAGACTCATTCCAACAACACTATAACTGACAGGGACTTTTGCCTACTTTATGGTTCTTAAGAAGTAGAAGTTGTAGGTAATAATTATTGAGAATTTATTTAAGCCAAGAAGACTGGTAGATAGGACCCGATAGAACTAAGAAATTAACCAATCGCGAATAAATCTGAAAAGCGACATGAATAAAAAATGATAGAAAATACAAAAAGGCTGTAGAAAAACAGAAACAGATAAGTGAAATGCCATAAATGCAATTTGATCTATTCTCTTGTTTTGATTATAACCTTTGGATTGCCACTGTTTGACGTATATAANCGTGGGTAGAAAAGGTTAGAAATGAAGAGGTATTAGAAAGAATAGGAGAACAGAGGACTCTATGGAAGTCAATAAAAAATAGGCGAGATAGGTTGGTAGGACACCTTCTCAGGCATGAAGGTCTAGTCAGAGGCATATTAGAGGCAGAAACAGGAGGTAGGGCTACATTAGATTACTGTTCGGAAATAGTTAAGGATGTAGGCTGTTCTAGTTTTAGGGAAATGTGAAGTTTAGCTCAGGATAGGAAAGAGTGGAGGTACGTGTCCAACCAGTCTTAGGACTGACGACCTTATGATGATGATGAGTATTACTAGAAAGAACAAAAGGAAGTTCATTATCTAATTGTTGTAGGATTTCAAATTAGAAGACAGGCATATGTCTGGAGGGGTCAACTTTCTTTGAACTTTTTCAATATGTTTTTTCGATTTTTACCAATGAACGTGTGTTTCTGTTCCAGATCTATCCAAATGGATAACCTCCTGAGTCTACACCGACATACCAAACACTTGAAAATATTAAATACGATAACCTTTATAAAAAAAAGCTCAATAAATGTGTATCATCTGTAAAGTGGTAAAAACACACCATTAAATTCATTCATTAAATAGGCACCAAAGTTTTCTGGTTCTAACTGTACAAATAACGTGACATCTCTTTGCCACTTCACATTTCTGTATAACGATCAGCATAGTTGACAAGATGCCATGATTGCTTGTTTGTGGCCACACAAAAATAGTCACTACAGAAGAGCATTTTGCGGTCAATTTTCAGTCCACTGCTGTATTGCTAATTTGGCGGATATAGAGGAGGTGTAGTTACTTCAGAAAATTTTAGAGATGTTATTTACTTTCGCACGAAAAACAGAAAATGCAACGCCGATGTGACGACAGAAATGTGTACGCTACGCTTCGTTTGCGTATCCCTCAATTTGTAAGTATTCAAAGCAAACAATTCACACTTAATTACATAGTTTTTTTAAACGTTATATTATTTATTTATTTATTGACTGAGAAAACCAACGCAACAAACATAAAAGTTTCTGAAGTTTAAAAGTTCGAAATACTTTTATTATATCTACGACAAAATTAAAAAGAATTTAATTGGCAAAATAATGTAACAACTTATATTTAGACGCATATTTAAAAAAAAAACATATTGAATTCATGCTGAAAAATTTTGACGAAATTTATTTGTTTAGTGAAAGTAATTATTAATTAAAAATCTGCCATTGTCACAGTTTCAATTGTTTTTAGTTTCCAAAGAAAAAGGACGTTCTTCTAAATGCGATAGAATATTTGACACAGTTTTATTAAGAGCACTTCAGATCATTCGCCTCATGTGACACAAATAATGTCTGCTAGTTGGTTTTTTAATGATGCTCTGTTTTCGAATATTTTAGGGCATAAAAAAATCTGTAACGATGAATGTTTAAAGAAATCTAACTACACTATTACGATAAGCAATAAAATTTGTGTGAGGAAAAAAACCGTTTCTACTCGAAATCGAAGAAAGTAGTGGAGCATGGTGAGAATTTATTAACTTTACCACTATTTTGACAATGGAGGAGTAAGCGTAAGATTGTTTAATTTTGATCCGAGATTGGCAACCAAAATTGGACTATGTATGACAAATACCTAGTTTGTCGCTTCGGTCTAAATTTGGTTGGCAAGTTTGGTCTACGACTGGAGAGCCAATGCTGATCCAAGACTTAGTGAACAAAACTATCCTATAAATGGGCAGCCAGTATTGGGCCAAGACTTGATAAACAATATTGGACTAAAATTGGACAGCCAATATTGCGCCAGGTACCTATTGGGGGACCACTGTTGTGCCAAGACTTAGTGAACAATGAAAACTCAAGACTAGGCAGCTATTATTACACCAAGACAAGCTGAACTGCATTGCATTCCATCGTTGCCCGACATTGGACGAAATTTGGCAAAACGTTTATATGCCCAGTCTTGACACTCATATTACTTGGCTGCCCATGTATTGGACAAAACTTGCCGAAACGTTAATATATCTAGCCTCGGTATTTGAAAATTGGCCGAACTTTGGACCAATATTTACAAGAATATACTTGGTTTTCCACTATTTCCTACTTGGATAGTAGCAGAAGCTAGAAGAAGAACAAGTATCTTACACGTTATATGGGACCGCAACTAGATCGGATGGCGACCATGAGGTAAAACCGAAAACACTGAACTAGACCAAGTTAAGGTGATGGTTAAGATGTGTATCACAGAGAAGTATGTAAAAGACGGAAGCAGTGTAATAGTGAAAACAAGTACCATCATACAAAGAAGAAATAGTACTTTTTTCTTATCAATAAAAATTCGTCTAATTTATACGCTATTTTAAGGTCTGCCTCATTCCATAATTCAATGTCCCCCCCCTCCCACCGGTCTTGAAAATCATAATATTACCTGATTTTCGTAGTATTAATACAGATATGTGTTGTTTTCGGTAGATTTTCTTAATCATTTTTGTTAGGTCGTGACTTATTTCTAATACGACTCCAATTTATTTCCCTAACTACATTGGTTTGAATACATTTTTTTTGTAAACTAACGCTTTCATTTGAATTCAACTTGGTCAGTATTTTAGCACGGTTTCCACATCTGCTGGAATGAAGTACGTTGAAAACAATATCGTATTTTTACGTAGCAGAGTCAAATCGGTTATTCGGTCCAGTTTTATGTAAAATTGCTCTCTCCATCTGATGCGCTCCGCGACTAGGTTTTGTCTGGGGGGGTGGACGATTTGGGGCGGCACGTCCGGGTGCAACTGCATCCACATTCAGCAAGCCAAATCGATCCGTCTCGCCTGTCTGCTATGGAGCTCTACGCTGTAGTTCAGGGACACTACGAACGAAAGCATCACTGTTGCACACCAACAAGGGAAAACACTTACGGCACTCCGTTCCCTATTAAACGCCAATTGCAATATGGCAGACAGAGCACTTGTCATTTTGTTTCGATTCCGTTTAAGTAATCGTTAGCTTTACTGAAATTTTCAAATTGCTTTCCGAAAGAATCTTGTCGGCTACTGAATTACTTATAAACTACCCTTATTCTTCATTCTCTGTTACAAGCACGATCGTAAACTTTTACACTCTTTACGGAACATAAACATGATTAAATAATCGCGAGGAGCCTTTTTAGTTACTTAAACGTTTAACTGTTTTGCTTTTTCAACACCGTGCTTCAAGAGTTGAAAGCATCAGTATAGACATAAACACACAGAAGTAGGTATATGAAATGTCATATACAGAATGAAGTATATATAATATGCGTTTTATATCTTATTTGTGTAGGAATAGAGACCACGCTTGAAACAGTAGATTTTCAAGGAACAATTTAGTAAAATACTCAACAATTGTTTCAACAAGAGTCGTCATTATTATGAGTATAAATAATAATACCTAAAACATGTTTCGTTGTTACCATTTTAAGTAACAGAAATAGAAATTTCTTCAGCAAGAAATTTGAAAAACCGTCTTTGTATCGAGTCGATTTTAATTGCTAAATTTTTATCTAGGTATTTGCTGAGATGACGGAATCGATTGTCTCTTTGAACTTTAATATTCTGTATGATTGGTTCCTTATTACGTAAATTTTAATAGAACAGAACAAAAAAGGTCGATCAATACCGAAAATTTACTGCGATCCTCTTTCCAATTAGACCATCATTCAGAGCAGATTGGTACTAGCCAACTAAACAAGTGGCAATATTTCAATTTTCTTCGTAAAAAAGGCACTACCTGCATGCATTCTATCAATTTGATATGTGCACTTATACAAGAATAAATTAATTGTTTAATTTCTCATGAAATTTGTACCATAAAAACCAGTTATGTATGCATTGCTTCGCGATTGTTAAACGTGGACGCTGGGCGATGCGGAAAACAAAAGGTCCGAAACATTTGAGATATGTTTTTATGGGGGGATGTTAAAAATGTCCTTGATAGAAATGGTTAGAAATGAGTAGGACAACAGAGGGCGCTATAGAAGTCAATAAGAAGTAGACATCTTTTCAGGCATGAGGTGCTAGTTAGAGACATATTAGAAGAAGAAAAAGAAACATGAAATAAGAAGAACTAAAGAAATGGAGATGGAGGTTGCTTGTTGTAACATGTAAAACGTAGGCGCCGCCACTGAATCAAGCTGCAAGAAGTACTAAATTTTTTTATTAGATGGGGATGACAAACAACCCCTTATTGATAAATACAGACACACACACATTATCAAAATACACAATATCATGAAATTAATAACCACAATCGGCTGAAGAGGACCTTAATTAGTCCTATAACGGCCGGAGGTACTACTATAGGTATAGGGTCAATTGAAAAGTCCCCGGCCTGACACATAGATGGCGGCACCAGAACTAAATCCATATGATTTTCAGTTAGTCCTAACCTTCAAAAGACGCGTCTATAAATTTGACGGCAGTCGGATCATTAGTTTGTGAATTATAGCATTTTTAGTGACGCAACTTTTGTTATTGTGAAAAAAATGGATAAAAAGGAATTTCGCGTGTTGATAAAATATTGCTTTTTGAAGGGAAAAAATACAGTTGAAGCAAAAACTTGGCTTGATAACGAATTTCCGGACACTGCCCCAGGAAAATCAACCATCAAGGATTGGTATGCTAAGTTTAGACGTGGTGAAATGAGCACCGAAGACGGTGAACGCAGTGGACGCCCAAAAGAGGCTGTTACGGACGAAAACATTAAAAAAATCCACAAAATGATTTTGAATGACCGTAAATTGAAATTGAATGAAATAGCAGACACTCTACAGATATCAACGGAACGTATACATCACATCATTCACGAATATTTGGGTATGAGAAAGCTCTGTGCAAAGTGGGTGCCGCGCGAGCTCACTTTTGACCAAAAACAACGACGAGTTGATGATTCAGAGCAGTGTTTGAAGATGATCACGCGTAATAAACCCGAGTTTTTGCGTCGATATGTGACAATGGATGAAACATGGCTCCATCATTTCACTCCGAAGTCCAATCGACAGTCATCGGAGTGGACTGCACACGATGAACCCGCTCCAAAGCGTGCAAAAACGCAACAGTCGGCTGGCAAGGTTATGGCGTCTGTATTTTGGGATGCGCGTGGAATAATTTTCATTGACTACCTTGAAAAAGGAAGGACCATCAACAGCGACTATTACATAGCGTTATTGGACCGTTTGAAGGACGAAATCGCCGAGAAACGACCGCATTTGCAGAAAAAGAAAGTCCTGCTTCACCAAGACAATGCACCGTCTCACAAGTCAGTGAAAACGATGGCAAAAATTCATGAATTGGGCTTCGAATTGCTTCCGCATCCACCGTATTCTCCAGATCTGGCCCCCAGCGACTACTTCCTGTTCTCAGATCTCAAAAGAATGCTCGTTGGGAAAAAATTTTCGTCGAATGAAGAGGTGATCGCCGAAACTGAGGCCTATTTTGAAGCAAAGGACAAATCGTACTACAAAAATGGTATCGAAAAGTTGGAGGATCGCTATAATCAGTGTATCAACCTTGAAGGGAATTATGTTGAATAAAAAAAACGAATTTTGCAAAAAAAATATGTTTTACTATTTTAGGCCGGGGACTTTTCAATTGACCTGTTACACAAAACGTATTATCCATTCAAATTACTTCCTCTTCTGATTGTGAGGTTAAACTTCATACTAATAAGAAAGTAATATACGATGGAAAAAGGGGGAGAAGGAACGACATTACCGGACTTTTACTACCTCATTAGATAAATCGAAAGTGAGAAGGCAGTAACTTTCAGTCCATTTTCTTTTATTATAGGTACGTAGGCATGGTGAATTTGGCCCGAAAAGATAAGCGATATCTCTTTTCGCGAGAATTCTCATGAATCACACCAAGCATCAAGCATCCTGAGGAATCTTTGGTAAAAGTTTCTTGCAAAGTCGTTTAGTATCAGGGATGCTCCCCGAGCAAGTTTACAAACTGTGGCATGCTGCTCGTCCTCCTGTTGCGCAATATTAATAACGGAAATGAAAAAATAACGGCCCTGTTATATTAATTGGATAAGCCCAAGTTGAAGCAACAGTGTGGTTCCATTTTCTTAATAGGTAGGGGAAGAACAAGTGTAGAAATAATTCTGCCAGGACTCAATAGTGTGAATCAATATATTCCTTTATTCATTCGGAAGTTGATAGAATGGTACCAAATTTTAAGGAGTCAAGCTCCTCCACCAAATGTGTCGATGACTGTGGTTGTAAATTACAATAGACAAAAATTTTGGGAGTTGTAAGGATAAGAATATAATATTGTATGCAAAATTTAAATCATACTCTACACCGAGTGTTTCAGATACGAACCGAGAAATGAGATACAAAATATAAAGGTCCTACTTATTTTTTGTTTTTATTTTAAATGCCTTTTTCTAAATATTCATTCCTGTTTGAATTCGGATAAGTTACTTAAACCTAATTTCTGAAAATATTAAATAAAGCTAGTGTTCGTTTTCTCAGAAACGAAGTTATCGAAGCAATTATAAAACTTTTATAATTTTAGTCTATTTATTTTTATTTGCATTTATTTTGTTAATATTATTTTTAAGTTATTCATAGTCATGCTCGGTCACTAGAGTCATTTTACAACCCTGCCAGTTTGTACCTTTCATCTGGTATTTCCAAATTGCTTTTCCTTACAGCTAGAATGGTTGAGTTTCCACCATACTAGAGTCATGTTGAGTTAACCCACCATAAGGTTGTCGTAAAGGGATTCCATTCTAAATGGAATACAAATGGTATAATACAATATCAGTATGGATATGATGTTGTGATTGCGATACTTGCATTCGGTCACTTAATGTATCACATACTTGCAGATAAGGAAAAGTATTAAGGTAAAGTCCATCACGTAAATCTAGATAGAATGCAGGTATATATGTATGTATATGCACTGACCACTTTATACATACCTACGCGTTACGGAAAAGCTACATATCTACGTATAAACTTCTTAGATTAATTGCACAGTACATTCAAACATGTAATCGTTTAAATGTGTAGGTACGGTCTGTTCGCTTTCCTTGAAATCTGGGAAATGGATTTCGCATGTTTGTTATTCGGTATGCATAGGTACGTTTGAGAATGCAACAGAGTATACACTGGATGCATCCTAAGCGAATACTTCAATTCCTGAGATTCCCATTATTTATTCGAGTATCTCGTCTATATGTTAAATCAGAAGAATCAAACTGCGAGATGTTGACTAAAGTATTATGATCTTATACTGCCATTAAAAAGAGACGGAGCACAACTGTGTTGTAGTCAAATGATTATCATCCGTGCCGGTTTTTATACTTTTCACGAGCCAAAACAACGCATTAATTTTTGCATATGTTTATTTGCAAATATATACTCATAATCATAATTATCAATTTTACTCACCATCAGAGAAGAATTTAAGAATCAAACTTGACATCGGTTTACTGTTTAAGAACTGTCAATTATACATACTCGAACTTTTCTTGTAAGATTTTCTTTCATTTTCTATAAAAATGATAGTCTAGATTTTTCTCCTACATATCGTAAGCTATTAAAATCTAATAGACAGAATCAACAAAATTTTACTAATGCTCGGTTTTCTTGTTACCATAAATAGAAGTCTAAAACTCGGTTTTCATAAATTCTTATGTGTGAGCTTTCTATAAGCGCTTGGTTCTTTACTCTCCAATTTTAAGCTCATCAAATACCTTCCATCTTACGTTCAACAATATTTTCTAGGAGTATATTTACTCAAAACAGACTTAAAAAGGAGAGCGAGCAAACACCGGAAAAGAAGCATTAAAAATCATTTGTTTGAAATTTCTCCTTTGAAACGTCATCCTAAGGTCGTCAGTTCTAAGACTGGTTGGTCACGCACCTCCACTCTTTCCTATCCTGAGCTAATTTTCGCATTTCCCTAAAACTAGAACAACCCACATCCTTAACTATTTGCGAACAGTGGTCTAATCTAGGTCTACCTCTACTCCTCCTAACTCCTGCTTCTGCTACTAATATGTTTCTGACTAGATCTTCATGCCTTTCCATGGAGTTTTCTGTGCTCCTATTCTTTTTAATACCTCATTTCTAACCTTCTCTATGCACGGTATCCTCATCATTCGCCTATAACACCACATTTCGAACGCTTCTAACCTTTTCTACCCACGTTATCCTCATCATTCGCCTATAACACCACATTTCGAACGCTTCTAATCTTTTCTTTTCCACAGAGCGCATCGTCCATGTTTCGCACCCGTACAGCGCCCTTCAAAAACGAATACGTAAAGGTCATGTTACAACACGCGTAGAGCGTGGATCAGTATAAGTAAAAAACAAAACGCTAAGACGTCCGCTCCAGGCCGCGCCAAATCCGTTAGACGGAGCATGGATTGGCAATTCACGTGCCGTTAACAGGGGCTTAAGATTGACGTTTCATCGGTAAAATGCACGAGAACTGGAACGCTAACCGCCGTAGAAAAGTGAAGCTTAAGTATGGAAGCAGTTCCTGTACATTTCACTGCGTTTCATATACATAATTGTCCCCCTTACACCTTCTGTTCTTTGTTTAGTTTCAATAAATGCTATTAATTACAAAATTACGTCAATAAATTGTTTCAGTAACGAAAACAAAAAGTAACTTTGAATTAAATAGCTTCATAGAATAAGATTACTGCCGTGCCATGTTGTCGATATTATTTTTCCTCTAATTGGCGTCAGTGTTGTGCGACATGAATTTTCCTGTTTTTAACAAGTTCTAAGTACGTCCGAAAGAGTCGCTTGAAATATTTATTAGTTTCTTTAAAAGAAAATATTACTTCAGAAAGAACGAATACGTCTTTTTAAACTTTTCAGGAAGTTTCTATAGCAACTAATTGTTTTGTCCCTGGATCATGTTTATGATAAAGCGTGACCACTTTCGTCATATAGGAAAAAGAATAGACAGAAAACAGAAATCGATCCATATTTTAGGCTTCAAATACAACAGTGTCGTAAAGTGTAACGAAACGAAACGCCTTAAAATATCCCTATGTACTATAACTATGTAGATATTTACTTGTGAATATATTACGTGTATGTATGACGAGGGCCGTGATTTCGGCGCTAGCTTGACTATATTACGGTTCTAGCACAATATTATGTAAAATTTTACCATAACCATAAAACTTGTAAAGGACTGACCGTGTAGTGTCATGTTTACCTCTGACCTAAGCATTTCTGAACCGTTTGCTCTGTAAATTGTATCAAAGGAACTTCATAAAAGCGAGGCGGATTAAACGAAAATGGGTTAGATTTTACGGAAATTATGGTAAGGCGTTCATTACACTCGGTTATTCCATTATATGTTTGTATAATATATTTTCGAAATGAAGACATCGTATATATAAAAAGACAGAGGGGTTAATAATAAATCAATAAACTAATACCTGATCACTGATGAGCATATATGTTTTAACGAATTTTGTGGTGGTTCTATTTCCTTAAACAATTCTCCTTAAATATAACATCGAAACACAGTAATTTGTCTAACAATTTGGTATTTATATCAGTTGGAAATTTATACTAAGGTTTACTTTTCTCGTTCGCTCTCTATTTATATCAACTATCATTTTATAGACTTTATCGTCAACATTTATTCAGTAATGGAATGTTCTTGATCATTTCCGGAAACTTCCCGTAAATTCCATTTGTTATTACTCCCTGGTTGATTTATGGCTCGCTCACATCAAAGTTGCTACCGGTATAGATCGCCGTCTGCGGCATTCATTCTTAACAATATAAATTTATTAATAACTGTCATCTAATTATTCAAAACCATTAAAACACCCTTAACATATTCGTATCAGATGTAACATGCATTCACTACATTACAACCTGTCTAGACGTTTAGTTTGGCATTGCTCTCTTTTTAAGTTACCTAGCAGTCATAGAAATGCAAAATGCAAAAAGTTTAAAATATATTATACAATATTCTTCAGAATATTAATGTTTTCTTTTCTTATTAAACAAATTGTTACTTATTGGTTATCCCTCTTTAATAAAAAGGTTTTGTTGCCGTTTTTCTTTTATTGATTATAGGAAAAGAAAAAAATGCAATTACGATAAATGATGAAATGCGTTTAATATCTCTTTTTCGCTTCCGTGTTTTATATTACTCAAATTTCAATATGGTTTTATCCCATCCAATTTCGATGGTTTTCGTTACATGTATATTGCATTGAAGAAAACAACACGATTCTCGCAATTTCCGGGAGAAAGAGGTTTTTCCAATAAAGTTGTCAGTCTTGGTGAATTTACAGCACCTGCTCTGAAGTTAAACTAGTCACCTTAACGAGTCGTATATATTCGTTTTTCAGCATAAAAACATAAAATGGCGAGAATTCCCAAGCGAGACCCCTTACTCTTACTCTACCGTTGCGTTATGGCTGACAAAGCTTTCCTGAACCATTTTTCAAAATTTGACACGGTAAATTCATACGAAATTTATTTATACTGGAAATATACTCATATTATCCACTAGAAAAACAGCTAATAAGTAGGCAGATATAGAGGACCTGAATTTAAAGCAGACCTGTTATACTTTATCAGAAAAATGAAACAAATAACGTAAGCTGTTTGAATCTACTAAAAACTTTTGAACAAACGTTATAAGAAATAATGCTTTAAAGAATACAGTGTGATGTCAAAATGAAAATACGCTTCCTAACTTAAAAATAGAGTTCATGGTAACTTAATACACTTATTTAACGATAGAGTAAACCAATGTGTTCTATACGTTTACATCTGACACTATCTATTGTATTGTTTTGAGTATTTATTCTTACTGACACATGGAATTTCTTTATTATTTACGGCTAACGCTATCAGATTTGCTTAATGAACTGTAGTTTCTGAAATAGGCTTATTCTTAATTATAATTATCAGTTTATGGTTTAGGAGCAACTGTCTTACAACTCACCCGCATATCCAACTGTGACGTCGTCGAGGAGTTGTAGCGGCTGGTGGTACAAGCAACCGAATACCACCCATTGGAGGGGGCCCAACCCTCACTTCGGGCACACGCAACTCCTTACTCATCTCTCCTCTTGACTTTCCCAAAAACTCATTCTTCAGGACATGCTCAAACTTAATTAGTAGATAACTCGATCATCACACTGAAAACGTTTCTGTTACCTTATCGCCATCAACTATAAGAACGTGCGAGAGTCAAGTAAGAGATCCCTTGCAAATATTTTCTACATTTAGTTACCGAGGAAAAATATTGGTATTCTTGATTTATTTCGTATGAAACTAGGAATACCAATGGGCGATATTTTTCGGAATTGGAATTTGTTGGGTTTTAAATTTATCTAAATTATCTGAAGAGGGTTCGAAATTTGGGTTTAGTGATTAGCAAAATTCATCTTAGTCTTGCAGTCCTCTTTCAGTTTGCTTAAACACTAAATATATAAAAAAGAAACTTTACCACTGTTGAAAAAAGGAGATGTAGGTACAAGAATGTCCTCAGAGTAAGTGTTCTCTGTTCCTATGTCTGGGTAACACATGGTTGAAATATATATATAAACTTTTTTTTATATTTTTTACTTCTTTCAAGATGAATTCGTGCGTTGCAGGAAGGGTCAATTTATGCATTGGAGGAAGTTTTCATAACTCTCACAACTACTGACATTATTTTCTTCAAAAAAAAAAAAATGAAAAACTCGTATGTATCACAGAAAATTTCNGCCACACAGACAGTTGGCATTTTTTTTTTTTAATTTCCTACTGACCTAAAAATGACCCTATATGTTCAAAATTAATTTATTTACGTTATGCGTCCGTGTTTGGTTCACAGAAATTCATTTAAGTACTAAATTTCAACTTAATCAATAGATTCGGAGGAAATTGACTGTAACAGAAGGATAGATATATACACGAGTGGTCCTATAAGGGTTCCGTTTTTTATTTGAACGTAAGGAACCCTAAAATCGTTTCAAATTAGACAAAGCGCTTTCCGTATATGATGTTAAAATCTCCTGCGCCCAGCTCCCCTGAACTGACATACTTTGTTGTTCTATTTCAACCCGCATTGCTATAAATATTCGTTTAATTTTATGCTTATTAAAAAATAATTGCTAACAACAGTCAAATCGTCTAGAAAACGAGTAAATATATGAAATATGGAAACAGAAGGCAATAAAATTGCCATAATTATTACAGCAACATTTCAGATGATTGAAGTTTCAATTAGATGTTCCTTGTAGACTTGTCATAAAAAAGTATCTAAGCGTTCGTTTAAATTGGAAGGAAAATCCTGTATCTCGATAAAATTAAATTAACGACTAAAAAGCATTGGTCGTTTGACTATATAACCTCAGAGTAAGTGTTCTCTGTTCCTATGTCTGGGTAACACATGGTTGAAATATATATATAAACTTTTTTTTATATTTTTTACTTCTTTCAAGATGAATTCGTGCGTTGCAGGAAGGGTCAATTTATGCATTGGAGGAAGTTTTCATAACTCTCACAACTACTGACATTATTTTCTTCAAAAAAAAAAAAATGAAAAACTCGTATGTATCACAGAAAATTTCAGTATTTAAGATAATTGCACAGTCGATATACAGCTTTGCTTATCGTTATTTGGGTTTGATGACCGCGGTCCAGAATTAGTTTTCTTACTGTGGTGAATCCGTGGAGGGAATTGAACATCAAATGTTTCGCCAGCTACACCAGTATCCTCCAAGAACTTGGCGAAGGCGTTGAGAAAAGTTGTTTTGAAACTGACGAAGGATATTACGTCCTCAACATATTTTTGGTCATTAAATCAGAATATCAAATCCTCTTCAGGTATCTCTAGTCGAAAAAGCATTAGCCTTCTTATGTAAATTAATTTTCAGGATATAAATCATAATTATATAATATCATTTGAAGAAAATGGAAAATTCGTATACAGTTACAAAGTGTGCATTCTTTAATTAGGATTGTTATTGTCACTGCTTGCTCCTTTTAATGAAGAAGTACGTATTCTGCCGCCTCTTTAGAACAATGAAATCCTTTCTTTCATAATGCGAAAAGTTGACAGAAAGCTATGCTTACAGAAATTACAACAGCCCGAACACTGTCGCAACAAAAACATGAGAATGAACACAAAAGGACAACGAAAAAGGACATGATAAAATAAAACTTAAAATGTACTAGATATTAAAATCGTGAAGTAACCAATCCTGATTGCTTTTATCCTGAGTCAGAACCTAAAACCTATTATGACCTTACAAAAATTAAATAACTTACTACATCCTTAAAAGGGATAAAAGAAAAGTCTAAGCGAAAGTCGCTTTCTGAACGCCATTTGATCAAAAAGTAATTAATTAGACTTTTATACCTGTTTCTTATATTCAAGAGCACAAAATTGACCCCATAAATCAAACACAAACGTACCGGTGGGTAAACAAATCAATACCTTTTAGGAAGGTTTATGTGGATTTGTTTGGTGAATACAACGTTCCCAACCCTTTTTAGATAATTAAGCAATTAGTAGTTCGTCTAACTTTGCATAGAAAGGGAGGAGTGTATAAATAATAAAGGTTTACCTACATGGTGAAGGTTATTGGGGCAAAAGTTGTAATAATTAATAAAAAAGCCGGACAGGACAGACAGACGCTGGAGTGATCCGTGAGGGTTCCGTTTGGTGGAGGAACCGAATCCTAACCTGACAACTAATTTAACACTGCAGTTAAAAAACAAGTTGTCCCATACATTCAAACAGCAAATTTAAATTTGTAGGCACAGTAATGTTTTCCCTAGACAAAATATTCAGTCTTTTAGAGACTTTCAGCATCTCTGAGAGCGTTTCTCATAGTCTTTAACAGTCTTTCAATTATTGCCTAGGTGTTTTTATGGATCTCTGACAGCCTCTGTATGAGAGACTCGAACGATAAAATAGTTAATTCAGAGATTCGAGTCTCTCACAGAGAGACTGAATGAATAAAATTGAAAAATTGAGAGACTCGAGTCTCTCGTAGAAAGATTGGGGTCTCTGAAATATGTTGAACTCAAAAGCTTTTAACCATGTCTATCGAGACACCACTTATTGAAAGATTCGAGTCTCTCGTTCAGAGACTGGATACGAAATGAGGATCTCTCTATGAGCGACTCGAGTCTCTCGTTCAGAGATGCTAAACAGGTTTTATGATAGTCTCTCGACAGTCTCTCTCAGCTACACCAGAGAGACTCGAGTCTCGCTTTCAGAGACTCTGAGAGACTGAACATTTTTATCTCGGGTTTCTATCCACGATATTATTAATTTTCCTGACATCTATAAGTAAAGAACTGTTTTTATTCTTTTCAAAATTTTAGGTTCAGTAGTTTCGGAGATAGGGAGGGAATGGTCAATTTTCATCTAATTTTTTAAATAACTTTAAAATTACNTACAACAAGCCTTTTCATTTGATATGCCACACAGACAGTTGGCATTTTTTTTTTTTAATTTCCTACTGACCTAAAAATGACCCTATATGTTCAAAATTAATTTATTTACGTTATGCGTCCGTGTTTGGTTCACAGAAATTCATTTAAGTACTAAATTTCAACTTAATCAATAGATTCGGAGGAAATTGACTGTAACAGAAGGATAGATATATACACGAGTGGTCCTATAAGGGTTCCGTTTTTTATTTGAACGTAAGGAACCCTAAAATCGTTTCAAATTAGACAAAGCGCTTTCCGTATATGATGTTAAAATCTCCTGCGCCCAGCTCCCCTGAACTGACATACTTTGTTGTTCTATTTCAACCCGCATTGCTATAAATATTCGTTTAATTTTATGCTTATTAAAAAATAATTGCTAACAACAGTCAAATCGTCTAGAAAACGAGTAAATATATGAAATATGGAAACAGAAGGCAATAAAATTGCCATAATTATTACAGCAACATTTCAGATGATTGAAGTTTCAATTAGATGTTCCTTGTAGACTTGTCATAAAAAAGTATCTAAGCGTTCGTTTAAATTGGAAGGAAAATCCTGTATCTCGATAAAATTAAATTAACGACTAAAAAGCATTGGTCGTTTGACTATATAATAAAAAATGAACTGCTATTAATATTTTTAAATTTTTCTTTCTCAGTGGCAAAAAGGTTGATAATGTAGATAAAGAATTAATGATTGCGGAGTTATTGATAATGAAACGTGAGTTAGTGACCATGTCATCGTGTAGAAAACTTCGACCTAGACAATATTTGAGATAGTGCTGTACAACAAAATCATATAAAACTGTTAGGTAAATACTAAAGGCATCGGTAAGTCACCATAAAGCCGTTCGCAAAATTCCCATTTTAACAATAAAAGGTCAGAACACGCACTAGCTTACTTTGCTTTTACGTCATAAATGGGGAATGGCGAGCAGGCATGACTAAGCAAAATAAAAATTATACTATAACTCCCTTTATATGTTTACCTATATATGTATCGACGATATCGGAGCATGTTTATAACTGAAAGCTTTTATCTCGCATTTTATGCTTTCCCATATCCTTTCATATTTTATTCAGTCATACTTCACGACTTCCCTATAAATCCCCAAAGAGACTAATAGCACACAGAATTAAAATTATTCACATTTCGCTCCTAGCCTTATTCAATCTGAATTTACAATTACGATTGCAAAAGATCAAAAAAATATTTTCTCATACGTAGGAAAAAGCCACTTAACATAGTCCACAAAACTGTTAAATACTAGACGATATTCCCCATTGCACATGTATTTGAATGTATTAGAACTAAGCTGCATTGTTTAACTCTAATTACAAGTGGATATTTATTGTTTGTATTTGTGTCCCAAAATTCCTGTTTAGAATTAGATGCCAAATACGACCGCCATCTGTTGAAACAAAACCTAAGTTTTAAGGGGTGCATAAATTCATGTTTGTTTATAATGTCATGCACCTTTTAAAGGTTAGGCTATGCTAAATTCATGTTCCCCTGATTCTCTCTAATTGTATTTATAATTATACCAAAAAAGGATTTTGACTCCGATGGAGAACAAATTGATAAAGGATTTCGCAGCCAGTCGTCTTCAGTTGCTCCCTATCGTTTCGCTAAAACAAGTAGCGAACGTCTTTAGAGGTCCAAATATTCATGAAGGTTATAGCCCATGAGATTCTAAACTACCTTTAATACAGTGACTGATATCGGCTATGGCACATTGAGAAATTCGGCATCTAACGGGAAACTTATTTAATTTGATTTCTACTCTGAAAAGATAGCGGTAACTTCCAATTTATTTTGGCGGTAGAACTAATATTTCAAATTATTATGCTAATTTGTCACTCCAACTACATTCTTAATAAAACGAAGTGCACAAGTAAGCGGCTACATTATTAATCAAATCATAAATAACTTGGAATCGCCAGCAAATTTTAGTTTAAATCAGTACCCACTATTTATTTTTATCAACTACATCCTCTGCCAGTGTGGTGGTGAACCTTTTTAATATTTTAACCATTTTAGTTTATGCGTCACGGGTCTGAAAATAAATCCTTAAATTGTATACGCATATTATATAAATTTACAATCTTCAGGTGCACCCTACACTAGGACGTAAATGCCAAAATTAAACTACATGTTTCTAGAAAATTATTTGGTTAAAATTAACTTTGTAGGTGCAGGCGGACACGGGAGAATTCAGTTAACATTCCTCAGCGACAGACGGATTCATCCAGAAAAGGGACGACGGTACAAGGATGAAATAAAATTAAAACCGGGGAAACTGGAAATGGCGAGTTGCAGAGCGAATAACTAAACATTTCGTAACTAAATAAGATCTACAAGAGTGGAGAAAATACATTAGTAATAATCTAATAGGTAAAGGTGGCGGATGGCTTCTCTGTTACGGCATTTTCGTAAGTTGGCATTTTAGTATATTATGTTTGAGGCTTTGTTTTACGTACAAGCACATATGTGTACGGTGTAATCGCTGCTATTTATTCAATAGTCATAGTAGACTACCTTTTTACTAAAGATCCGGAGGTACACTAATCGACACACACATACTGTGTAACAATAGAAGTTCGAAAGCCTTTGTGAAAAATGAAGACTTAACATACATACAATTTAGACAACTTTTAGAAGTGAGTTAGTTTAATATGAAATATTAATCTGAAAATTAATTTTTGAATTTTTTACCCACTACACGCTACTTCAGATTAATATTTCCGTCATTAATTTGAGGTAGCGTGTACTGGGTAAAAAATTCAAAAATGAATTTTCAGATTAATATTTTCAAATATTATTTTCAAATTCCAGATAATTCGATGACAAAGTAAATAGGCATTCGGGTGACAGCCGTAGTCATCAATTGCTATATGGTCAGATAACCGTAATACAAATAAACAAAGCAAGTGATATAAATATAGTGACAAACAATTAAACTTTTACCATCATCATAAGGTCGTCAGTCCTAAGACTGGTTAGACACGCACCTCCACTTTTTCCTATCCTAAGCTAATGTTCACATTTCCCTAAAACTAGAATAATTCACATCCTTGACTATTTGCGAACAGAAATCTAATCTAGGTCTATCTCCACCCCTCCCAACTACCGTTTCTGCCTCTTATACATCTCTGACTAGACCTTCATACCTGAGAAGGTGTCCTACCAACCTATCTCGCCTATTTTTTATTGACTTCCATGGTCCTCTGTTCTCTTACTCTTTCTAATACCTCTTCATTTCTAACCGTCTCTATCCACGGTCACCTCATCATTCGCCTGTCATACCACATTTCGAACGCTTCTAAACGTTTCTTTTCTGCCGCGCCCACTGACCATGTTTCGCACTCGTACAGCGCCTCGCTCCAAACATACACTTTTAACAACCTTTTTCAAAATTTCTAAATTAACCGTTCGCGAACATAGAAGTGACTCCCTTTTATTGAAGACGACACGATCCTGCGCTATCCTCTGCTTTATATCCCTACTACTCCTTCCGTCCTGACTTATCTGACTTAGATACCTAAAAATGCATTACGAAATAAATAAGAAATAACTTAAGTGTTCGTGTTATAGTGTTAAATAAATTAAGAAGACGACGACAGGACATTAACAACAAAAAAATGGTAGGCTCTCTTACTTTAAGTATAACGATTCAATTATTTTCGGATAGATTTAAATGTACCAATATTTTGACAAGTTCTAGAGCTCAGTACCCGGCAAAACTACTATCCGGTGCATCTCTAATTCCAATAGAATTAATTGGTGGATACCATAGTAACACGCAAGACAACGATTATATGAAGATATGTATTTTGCTGGAATTTACATATAGAATTGTTGATTCGTGTGCTATCGGTAGCAGATGATCTTCGCCTGACCTTAATTTATAAAAGTTTTCGAAAGCTTGCGTGATCATCGGCATAGTAACTGTTCGAGTTCGCTATTTTAGATCAACGTTGCTCGGATGCCACTTTAGGTGCTTTACACTTTTATAAGAGGACTCTTCGTTCGACGGTGACGGTAGTAAACGGCGGCGTCGGGTGCGCCCTTCCGGCTATCATTCAAACATGTACCTGTACGTGCAGTCATACATACATACATACCTATACGTTTCAAATATTTTCTTTAAACGAAATGTAGTTGCTATCCAGCATGAATCTTCATACGAAATGCTTAAAATGGCACGAGATTAAAAGAAAGATTAACGATTTATCGCATCGAATTCATGGTTGAAAATTGAAAATGATTTTTTATCTTAAAAACGTATGTTTTAGAAAATGATTTTTCATGAATTATCTAAAAATCTTACGTTTTTTAATAAATTTTCCAAATGAATATAAAACCTGTATTTGTAAAATAACAAATTGATTCGTTTTTTCTTAATTTAGTAGACCTAATACTTGCCGAGTTATAGCACGCTAAGTTAGCCTTCTCTTTGCCAAAAGCTCTGTTCGAAAGTTTCAGCATTAACGGAAAATTTTTGAAGGAAGACTTATACGACATTTATAATGAAACACACTATTACCTATAAGTAGAGCTTTTCGATTGCACTAACGTGGTATCGGACCCATTGAGTCCAGGTAGGATTATACGGACCTGATATTCGGTTATTGAATTCATTCTTAAATGGAATTCCGCGAATCGCAGACCGTTTTTTCAAGAAACTTACCGAAGAGTTATACTTTATTTTCGAAAATTACGATTTCTACGTTTTAGTTAATTTTAAGCATCTAAAATGTTATTAAGAAAAGACATGTTAGAAAATCCTTTATAAGTAGGGAGTTTTTGTAGAATTC
This sequence comes from Agrilus planipennis, assembly GCF_000699045.2. Lineage (NCBI taxonomy): Eukaryota > Metazoa > Arthropoda > Insecta > Coleoptera > Buprestidae > Agrilus > Agrilus planipennis. The sequence goes on from NW_020442445.1 coordinate 793,589, forward strand.
TTTGATCGATCTTCGCAATAACGTCGAGTTACAAGTAAGTTTCATGTCATTTCCCCATTAACCAGCTTTCATGGAAAATAACGATTTATAAAAGACATGAACTTGCATGCACCGCAATTTTCTGAAAGAAGAAAGACATAACTTGTAGGTTCAGACCAGCTCATAAATGCGAAAACACAAAAAACCTCTTATACCTATTACTAAAAGGCGCGTCCAAAGGGTCATCAATTTATTTTTTGCTTTATTTATTTATGTACGTGCGGATTTTTCTATTATTTACTGACTTCAACACGACATCACAACATTAAGATGGTCGAAAAACTCGGAACTATTTATTTTTTTAGAGCAACACGAAAACAAAAACACATTCACAAGAAAAACGGCAGTTTTATGTATAGAAAAGCATCAGGTATTCAAAGAATATTCTATCCAGATTTCAAATTTCTAAGTTCATCAAGTTTAGACTGTGCAGCGTCTGTCAGTCCCCGTAAGTTCCAATAATGATAATGACAAAATCTGTCAACGCCCATATAATTTATTTTGTAGTTCATTTCTAGACTTTGTAGTAATTTGTATTAGGTTCTCTGGGGATGATTTTGTCGGAAAATTTAAAAGCGAAACATCGTGGCAGAGCTATTAGGAAAAGCACCTACATTAAAGTAAATCGGCGAGCACGTAGAGACAGGGAGTGAAAAAGAGAGACAGAGGAGGCCAGATATTTAGATTAATTCAACAATGATGGTAAAAGGTAGCATATGCGGGACTAATTTACGATTTACTACCGGGTGAATTACATCACTGCTATAAAATAAAACTGCTGCTCCAGTGTATTCTATAAAAAAGGATACACGAACGTAATTTGTATGTCCGACCTAGACAAAAATTTCAGTCTCTCTTCAGTCTCTCAGAGACTTTCAGCGGCTCTGAGAGCGTCTCTCACAGTTTTTCACAGTCTCTCAGTTATTGTTTAGGTAGGTGTCTTTATGGATCTTTCACAGTCTCTGTATGAGAGACTCGAACGATAAAATTGTTAATTCAGAGATTCGAGTCTCTCGTTCAGAGATACTAAACAGTTTTTTTGACAGTCTCTCGACAGTCTCTTTCAGCGACACCGCGGAGACTCACGGAGACTCGAGTCTCGCTTTCAGAGACTCTGAGAGACTGTAAATGGTTTCAATACATTTTACACCTTGATTATTAATATATATACAGTGTATCAACTTAAGTCGATGGCATATGGGAAATTTCTTTATCATTAATCTTTCAAAAGAAAATTACTCTTTATAAAAAGTCTTGCATGGTCTAAAACAAATAATGACATCATTAGACTTAATAATTTATCAGCCATATACAAGTTTTGGCACAAACAAAACAGTAAAGTCGTACTCTTGCCCCATATGACTGAATATTTATGCATGCAAATTAACAATAATGCAATTCTGATCTAAGTTGCCGTGTATATGACATGTTTCTCAATTTCTCTACAATTTTAGCCTACATTTAGTGCTAAATGAGTTCCAAAAATCAATATGAAATATGTACTCTTGAAATCAGTCGAAAGATGTCTTTGAGGAAAAATCTATAAATATAATTCAATAAAAGTAAAATAGGTAGTTACCTACTTATATTTTAAAGGGCGAAAATTTTGCTAATTAATTGAGTCTTGAATCTTTTCAATTCCTCCAACCATGTACTTAAAAACTGGAGGCGGTTATAAAGTGATTGAATAAAAGAAAATAAACTCACCCTTCACTACTACAACGCCATTTAAATAACGGGAACGCGTGTTTCGCCTACTTACCATCTAGAGAAGTACGCATTTTCAATATGAGATTGGTTGTCATACCTAATTTACTTAATTGAAATAAAATACAAGTAATCAAATAAATCGCCTTAATAATTTGCAAAGATTTTCAGGAAATAACAGTTTTAATTATTCCTTTAATTATCACGTTTTCCCTTTTTGAAGAGCAATTTATGAAAAGCTTTACAATAATTTTCTTATTCCTCACAATTCTCAACGCACGGAAAACCAGATACAACGTTTACCAATCTAAAATCAAAATTAAGTTAACCTTTTAGCAGCAGTTTGTACATATGCATCAAGTTAGAGTGTACATTCCAATGAAGATTTCTGAATTAAAAAGAAATTAAAACAATGAAGCTTAGCTATTTTGAATATTTTAACAATTTACTTTTTCATATATGAACATCATCATAGGATCGTCAGTCCTAACACCGGTTGAACACGCACGCATCTTCACTCTTTCTTATCCTCAGCTAATTTTCGCATTTCACTAAAACTAGAATAACCCACTAATCCTTAACTATTTGCCAACAGTAATCTAATCTAGGTCTACCTCTACTCCTCTTAACTATCGTTTCTGTCTCTATGTCTCTAACTAGACCATTATGCCTGAGAAGGTGTCCTACCAACCTATCTCGTCAATTTTTTATTGACCTCTATGGAGTCCTATGTTCTCCTATTCTTTCTTATACCTCATCATTTCTAGCCTTCTCTATCCATGGTATCCTCATCATTCGCCTGTAACATCACATTTCAAACGCTTCTAACCTTTCCTTTTCCGTCGCGCCCACTGTCCATGTTTCGCACCCGTACAGTGTCGCGCTCTAAACATACATCTTTAACAACCTTATTCAAATTTCTAAATTAACCGTTCGCGAGCATAGAAGTGATTTCTTTTTATTGAAGTGGAATACACCCTGCGCTATCCTCTGCTTTATATCCCTACTACTCCTTCCGTCCTGACTTATCTGACTTCCTAGATATCTTAATCAATCACTTCTTCTAATTTTATCATTATATGAAAAGATTTGAACAATTGATTCAGAAATTAACCTAAAGCACGCTGTTTTTAATCCCTTTTCTTTAATGTCGATGAAGACAGGCTTCTATTATATTAAATTTAATAGTCTATAGTTATTATTGCGATATACAAACACGTAAGTCATTCAGATTCTTTCATAGATTTCTACAAAAACAACTGGAATATTGCCTACAGTATGTATATTGTATAAGAAACAATTTAAAAACAGAGCTTTGATAATAGATTCCGAGAGATCAAGGGCATGACTAAAACCTTTGTTTTGCGTTGCTTTTTAACATTCTCTGATGCAACGGGAGAGGTAAAAGGTATTTCGCATCGTAAAAGTACTTCAAAGAATGAGCATACACATAAAAGGTCTCTTTTTTCTTTTTTTAATGATGTACCACCGTCATTCACAGGGCCTCGGCAATGATGAATTGACGCCATACTTTGAAGATGCTTACTCATTAAAAGTCATGGATGCACATTGGCGTCAGTAGTACGCGGCAGTAGTTCGTTTTAAATTATTCTACTTGCCCACCTAATTGTCTAATTTAACTTCAAATAACAGAAATAGAAACGAGAACGGAAAAAATAGATTCTTACCGTTTCGAAAATTCTTATGACTGCCGTTTTCGTTAATTTTAGTTAGGAGCAGATTCAAAAGTAACTATTAAGTGGATCCGTCACTGTTATAAGAATCTTTTGCATCAGGTGATGCCGAATTCCCTCCCGCAGGTAGTTTTGGTTAAAATATAGATAGTCGAATTCCCTCCCGGGTACTAACCGAGTTCCCTCCCGTTCGTATCAACTCCGATAATTAAGTTAACGACTACTTACCGATTTTATTTATCGAAAATAAATACATATTTATAGTTCACTTCAGTACTTCTGTAAATTAAAGATAAAATAATTTCAGAAGGAAAACACATATCAGTTATGAAATGTTTATTTATTTAATTTTAAAATGGTTTCCGACTACCTTAACAAATTCAATGTTTGGAAATTCGTGCGCGTCTAGCTTTTTGATGCAATCATCTAAAAAAACTTTATTAGTTTTAGTTTGTCTTGTTAACAGTTTTTTAAAATTAGATGAAACACTTCGTATTTTACCATAAATTTCACATTGAAAATCTAGTAAAACAAGTTCATCCGCCGCCGTTGGGAGGCAATTGATGTATAATTGGGAGGGAATTCGACATATACCGAAAATTTTAACCCTAATTAAAAACAGGTATATGGGAGGGAACTTAGGCATTATCCTTTGCATTAGGTATGTTAATATTATTTAGTTAAAGTGTAAATCAACATCCTTAACTGCAAAAATATATTATAGGTACTTAAAAATTGTTAGTACGAAATTTCCTTTTCAAAGACACCTACCCGAAAAGCCAAACATGAAATGGCAAACATAATTCAAAATTTGTGTTTAATTTGTATTCAGGGACATTCCTACTTTACATGTCCCTTAAATTTTAATTTATGTAACGGTCTAAAAGCCCAACAAAGCAGTGTTGACTTTAGTTCTATATTGTGAAATTTGCATTTTGATGATGTTTAACTTAAAATGACAAGCATGAAAACGATAACGAAGACTTTTGATGTTTTTAACTGATGTTTATTCAGTTGATATTATCGCACCGTTATTTATTCTAATTGGTTGTAAGAAATAATGGATACCAAATTGAACCCGGTACCTCCACCAAAATGTGATAACTTTTTATACAAATAGTATAATAGATAATTATAAAGAACATCGCAAATCCTTAGTCGCTTTTAACAAAAAGAAATTACTTCTGTGTTTATTTGAAAATTCGGGAGAGATTGTTAGAGGTTGTGTGGACGAAGACGTAGTAGAATTACAAAGTGGATGTAATGGTAATTGGCTTTAAATGACGAGGTATTGAAAAAGGAACACAATAGAAGAAGCTAAGGAAGCCAATAAGGACGGGAGGAAATGTGAAAACCATGGTTTTAAATTATTATTTTTAAATGCAAGCATTAACTTCCGTACAGAAAAACTGGTCGCTTCGTCATTTAAGTGTATATATACAATGTTGTAGAAAAAGTACATTTTTGCTTTTGACTTTTATTCGCTTCGCAATTATCCAACAAATGACAATTAAAATAATTAGGCCCTTCAAGCAAGCTTTCTTTGTTGCAACAAGAATGAAACGGATCGTCGGTAATAACTGAACCGTAAGCGAAGACCATACTTCAGTGTGTAGCAACCAAAGCGTGCTGATCATTTTAATTTCTAATTATTAGCTAACTACCTGTACTTATAAATAGAATGGAAAACTTAAATAAGAAAATATTCTATTGAATTACATATCTATAGGATTTTTCAAAAATAGTTCAGTTTAATGTTTAATATGCATGTTTTATATTTAATTAATAATTATTAGTATCCAAACAACAATAGGGTGCAAAAAACACTCTAACAGTGTAATCTTGTATTTTAAATAAAGCTCAGGTTAAGCCTAATGTTCAAGATATATGTTCTGTTGAAGTCGTTTTTTAGACTTAACGTAAACCAAAAAGGATTTACTGGTAGGATTTTCTTGATTTGCATAAGCATTCTGGCTGCCCTTTCTACCCTAAATATATTATGGAACATGACATTAGCTCAAGTAAGGGGATAGACCGCACCACATAGACAATGGATAAGAGAATGGAACAAGATTGTTTCTAAAACCTGCAAGAATTCGAACCTTTTCGAGCAAAAATTTTTTCGAAAACGTGCTATGTAGCGAGACACCTGTAATGTACGCAAACTACTTCGGAATTGCTATTAAGCATTAAGATAATTTTATGATCGCCTTTATCCTTTTCAAATATAGATATTTCGTGAATTGGATGTCCATGTCCAGATGCTGTAATATAATCTCTTTTACCATGAAATCCTATGACATTGTTAGTTACTTAATAGTGGATTAATATGCAATATTAATTTGAAATCATTTTTTCGATTTTTTATTTGTCACACCCCCGCCACAACAGCAACGATTTTTCCCTCATTAATTTGAGGTAGTTTGTAGTGGGTAAATAAAAAATCGAAAAAATTATTTCAAATTAATATTGCACTCTTTTACCATACTAAACAAATACTATATCCATTTGATTAGCTAGAAACAAAATTGTCCAGTTAGTGAAATAAAATGTTATTGCACTATCCGGTTCCACTACACGAACTGGACATCAAGTTCATGAAATGGACAATTACGCCAAGTGGGTGCGTCACATATATAAGACATTGCTTTTTGTTTCGGATGAGAATAAAGATATGGCATGAGAATAAAAGATAGAATTTCTGTAGCAATTTCGAGACATAACTATTTATCACAACTAATACCAGTAGAAACGTGGGCACTGTATTTTATCGCCTATCGGAAGGATCACCATTAATCACAAAAAGACAAATGCAAGGTAGACAGTGCATATAAACGTGTCCGGAAACTCAATATCTTTCTCCTTCAATTCGCCGTATTTCTTTCCGGCGGCTAAACTTTTAAATCCATTATTTCGTTGGAAAAAGCGCGTGAGAAGTTTCTTGATGTGCGATACTCCGAAAAAAATACACGCCGTCGCGCCGTCGGAAAATAAATTTAACTTCACAATGAAAATAAACGTCTCGAGACATTCTACACGGCAGGGTCAAACCGAAATTAAGTCGGAAAACCCGATTCGATAAATTTTAAAAAAATAAAGGTAAAATATCGCTGACGATGTCTAAGTATTATTGGAAAGGGAATTGCGCTTGTGAAAATAATATAAATGGTCTGGAACTAACAATCTCTTTGCACAAAATATGTATAGATAAAAAACAGTTGATTAATATGAGATTTATTGGTGTTATTGATAAATTGGTACCTATTAGTCTTAGACTTATCATAGTTTATTTTACATGATTTGACTCCTCAAACAACACTCGGGAAGGTTGGTATTACAGAAAAACAACAGGGAGATTTACACATTTAAAAAAAACCTTGCAAATTTTTCAGGTCATTAGGAAAATATTAATTAATAGAAGAACTGGATAATTTTGAGATATGACAGGATTTTTCAAAGTGAAGTGACAGGAAGTATTTGATGTAAATTTGACCTACCATCTACCTTTTTTTACTTAAACAAAACATGGCCGTGCTGAAAATCTCAAATCACGCTTGCAATTTCATTCAAAAGGAAGTTTTCTTTAATCTATCTATATTTTAGACAGCATCGCTTTACGCTCCAGAACAAATAGTAGATTTATTGTATTTACCGGTACCAAAAGGAAGAAATAAGATAAGTACCTGATTTCATTGTTTCATGCTATAAAAGAACCTATTTTTTTAAAACAGCAAAACTTTATTTTACTGATAAAACTAGCACTGCAACACTTATTTTAATTTGTCTCCAACTGCTACTATCCATATCAACAAAAGAGTGACCTAAATAGAATACCATACTTTTTATTTATTATAGATATATGTCAATAACATGAAGCTATAAATATACTTGAAATGTGTTTTGATAGAAAAACATGAAAGAAGTATAGTCGTTTAGTTTTATGACTGTTTTGCTGATCGCATTTAGGCAAACATGAGAACAAGAGAATATAACATCATCAGTCTCGCTAACGACGTAAACAGAGTCGTTTGGAATTGGGGAACAATTTCGAAAAGCTCTGTAGTCCATTCGACGATCCACGAACTATATTCAGGAGCTTTCCATTGACACAATTAACCGAATTAAAACGACAATGGAACAAAATAAAAGGGTCGGACGTGTTACAGTTGCCAGTGTCCTCGAATATAACTTTTCGACTATTGCTTTTGTTCGTCTTATTGCCAAGCATTCGAGTTGAAAAATTACACTTCTTGAAACTTTGCAGATTTTTAACAATTCCGGAACAGTTCATTAAGTAAAAACCAATTCTCATTTGTACTAATCGATGAACTTTAAACTCCAACGAATAATAACAAGGTTTTAGGGATATAATTGATGAAGTTGCTTAATATGTTTTGAAATTGGGAAGTATCATCGGTTACTCACTAGTAAGTAATTGCAACTAATTGTTATGGAACATTTTAAACACTTTAACGTTTTCGTATTATTTGCAAACAGATTCAATACTTTGCCTTCTAACAAATAATAAGAGCAAGTTTAAATCTCAGTGGCAAAGAATTAAAATATCGATTCTATTTTGAGAAACGATTACCAACTTCCAAAATTTGTATTGAAAAACAGTACATAATTTCATAATCCTGATTGAAAAATGAGAAACTACATTGATATTTATAAATCAAGTATTTAAATTGTTACTGTTATTGAATTCTCTATTGAACGACTTCTTTTAAAGACACTTATTCTTAAAAAAAAAATTTTAGCAAAATATATATGATACACGGTAAACGTATTACAATTTTGCAAAACAAACTTAGGATCCTTATTAGCTACGGAACTAATGTAGTTTAAAAATACTTTTCTCTCTAGAACTCCCACCATAATTTTTCCCATAAACCATAAAAGCCTTTTGGGATAATTAAATTACTGATAGATTAGTTTATTAAAATTGTAGGTCGATCTCGGCGGTTAGTTTTCACAGCGTCAGCAATAGAAAGACCCATGTCAGTCAGAAATCCGAGAGATAAAATGGTCGAATATTTGAAGCTTTTCGAAAATCCCAGTTAAATTAAACGGTCTAGAGCAAAAATTTGTTGACTTTCTCTAATGATTGTTTAACTTTTTTGTTGATGTAACATATCACTTTTCAACGGACTAATTTACACAGATTAAACACATCTTTATAATAATACATTATTTTCCGATTAACATTAAACTGAATCTTTATTTTTCAACTAAATATAATTAACTGAAAATGAATTTTATGTCCAAGTAAAGCAGTGTTTTGATTAGCTTTTTTTATATTTCTTAAATGATTTGTTAACGAAATTCAATACTATTGCTAAGTCTAAGTCTTTGTCACATACAATTTACTTATTCGACATTTATCTCATCTTTCGACTGTACCTTGACTCCTTAGATCACAACTGATTATGACTTAAATATCTTGATAAGGAAGTAGTAATGTATATTTAATTATTACCAATTATAAGAAGATGCCGGTATTTCCACGCTATGCTTACTAGAATAAATGAAATTAATCTTACTCAGTTGGTAATGTAGCTCAATTACTCCACTAATTCCAATCTAATTAATCAAATGCACTTGTAATAGAACGAGACAACGGTATCCATTATTGTGAAGATTTAAATTTTCCATAATTGAGTTTAATTAATTATACCTTTAAGCATAATTAAGTTTTACATCTTATGTAAAGCCGAATAAATTATTAAACAATACGTTTACTAATAAAAAACACCCTAAATTGAAAATGAATGTTTACCGGCTTCGTTAAACATACACCAAGGGGGCAAAATATTGATTTTATTAGCCAAGCAGCTGTTTGGTTAAATTGGTTTAGTGATGTTTCAGAGTTTCTGGTTTAATCTTAGAATAAAGTTAAGATAAAGTCAACATATGCTAGAAAATAAAGTTTTGGCATGAAAATTATGCAGTCAAGTTGGTAACTGTAACTGAACGAATACCGTGCAACTTTGACTCAGACTATTTCCCGCGGGGTAAGAACCAATTTCGTTTATTATACGTTTAATCAAACTTGAGAAGTTATGTTTTTATGTTCTTATATCTTTATATCTCAACGTTAGTTTTAAGACAACCAGCACATGCAATCTTTTGATGAAGAAATTTGGCACAAGATACAGTTCACCTACTGGCCGCAAAAGCTATTACCAATTTATTAGTTTCATACATGTTAGGAGCTATCTACAGATATAAATATAGTATTGCCTATAGACATATTTATATATGTGAGTAAAGGTTAAAAAGAAAGGCATTACCTAGCAAGAACCGTAAAAGTGAAAAAAAGCACCTAGGACAACAACAGCCTTGTTCTCTATATTATGCTAAGTCATGATTGCCTAAGACATTAATTCGACGTTCGTGACTCTTGCGGTTGTTTAACAAGATCTTTTTTTAATATGCCTACTTATCAATTAGAGATGGGCTATGATTTTACTAATACCTGTAATTTTGCCTCTGCGACAAAAGCATCACTCTCACACCCTGTGACCAAGGTGACCGTGTTCTGGATTCCGGAATAGGAGCAAATAACAGAACCCTATCTCGTTCACGCCCATGCCCTCAGCGTGACAGAATAACTATTAATGTGAAATATATCTGTTATTTGTATTTCAACCCCAAGTTTCTGTCAAGGTGATCTTGCATTTTGACGTAGCAGTCACAGATAGAAACCGTGACTGTCAAATCATCAAATATACCATTTCTATTCATCAACACGAACCGACGACGTATGTAGCTTTTGATGTGACGTAATAACCAAATTTTTAAATGTAGATCGCGATTTCGAAGCTTTGGCTCTCATCAGCACATCGCAGACAACTTCGACAGAGCACCCACCAACCAGCCGACTTACTACCACCACACAGCGTTCAATGAACAACAATTAACGCTTAGATTCAATAATGTTCAATACGACATCGCCATTGTACCCTGTCTAGTGGCAACAAGTAGTGCTGAAATAAACTAAAGGCCTTGAAACTGCGATCTACGAATGACATAAAACTGACCAAAATCATACATTTGTTTAACAAATGGTTTACTATTAATGAAAATCTTCATCATCATCATCATCATAAGGGCATTAGTCCTACGACTGGTTGGACACGTACCTCCACTCTTTCCTATCCTGAGCTAAACTTCGCATTTCCCTAAAACTAGAACAGCCCACATCCTTAACTATTTGCGAACAGTAATCTAATCTAGGTCCACCTCTACCCCTCCTAACTCCTGTTTCTGCCTCTAATATGTCTCTGACTAGACCTTCATGCCTGAGAAGGTGTCCTACCAACCTATCTCGCCTATTTTTTATTGACTTCCATAGAGTCCTCTGTTCTCCTATTCTTTCCAATACCTCTTCATTTCTAACCTTATACCTATAACACCACATTTCGAACGCTTCTAACCTTTTCTTTTCCGCCGCTCCCACTGTCCATGTTTCGCACCCATACAACGCCGTGCTCCAAACATACACCTTTAACAACCTTTTTCGAATTTCTAAATTAACCGCTCGCGAGCATAGAAGTGACTTCTTTTTATTAAAGGCGACACGACCCTGCGCTATCCTCTGCTTTATATCCCTACTACTCCTTCCATCCTCACTTATCTGACTTCCTAGATATCTAAAATCAGCCACTTCTTCTAATTTTTCGTCTCATATCTTTATATTCGCTCTTTCTCTATTTTTTCTTCCCTTGCATATCAGTATTTTAGTTTTACTTTTATTTATTTTCATACAGTACTGATCTGTCAGTACCGCTTCCATTTGATTTAAAGCTATCTCTAGGCCCTCCTTGCTAGATGCTAATACTGCTATATCATCTGCAAATCTAAGCATACTAATCTTTTGCCCTTGCACATCTATCCCTTCTTCAATAGTTTTTAATTCTGTTCGATCACAGAAGCTAGAAATTATAAAATGTAACAGAAATGTACTTAAATTTGAAAACTCATGGACTTTGTGAACGTTACTGTTGCACACAACCATTACATTACAAATAGATACGCACCGTATTTTTTCTAAAATACATCAGAAGCAAATGTAAATGCACTTCTTTTAATTGCTAATTTGTTTTAGTTAGAATATTTATTAGGCGTTGACTACTGATTAAGTATTCAGTGGAAGGTAGATGTAAAACAGGCAACACGTGATTACTGAATTTCCCAATGAATATCAATAAGGCAGATTTGTTTGCCGAGCGCGAATAATTCTAAACACCGAACCTTCTCACATCTCGCTTAAAATTCCGTTGCTGTTTTTATTTCACTTCAAGGAAGATATCGCAAGTCGCGTTTGATTACAACATCACCGTAGCGTCAGACGTTTCTACGGTTGGAATGAAAAGTAATTGCTTTACTGTCGAAGCTGCGAGTTTCATTCGTAAATTACGGCGAAATTTTATACATCACGAACCCACCTCGATACATCACGCGTTTAAAATATCTGCTGGTGGTTTTTGTAAAAACACTGTAAAACTCAAAAACAAGGCTGTAACACCATTTTGTTGCTTACTTATCTCTAAAGACTTGATCTTTGACGTAAAAAGATAAACCATGTAAGAATTAGTTTAATGTTATTGATGTTATCTACAGTTGATGAGTAGGAAGTGGTGGTTTAAACGAGTCTGGTATTTTCGCTCAGACGAATTAAAAGCTCTTTTTCAGGTTTGCCTTTATCCCGTAAGGTGAAGGTACAGATTCTGCATTCAAATTCAGGTTTTTGTTTCTCTAGGAGTATTAGTCTCTTCTTTCTACCATGCATCTACTGTTACTGTTTGGGTTGTGTACTTTAGCAATATACCCAGAAACTATTGTTACCGTTTCTGTATTATTGCGTAGCACCTAAAATTAATTAGACGCCACAATTTCGTTTTGAATGTTTATTTTAATGAATTTACAAATGTCTTTTCTCGACAGAAGACTAAAATGGACTGTGCAAAAATTACAAACTTATAGACTAAGGGTGTTAGGGTGAGGAAGTTGCGGGGGTGCAGGGAGTTGTAAATAATACAAATGAATTTCTGAGGATCGGTATTCATGGTAGGTACTTCTTGGAAGGTCAGTTAAGGGAAACGAAAGTTGTAAACGACATCCGGAACCAATAACGAAAACAAGATGTTATTGTAAGATGCTGAATTCTTGAAACTAAATAAATGTGATGTGAAAATATATACACGTATGTACAAAAATAATTGAAAGATTTATCTGTATGATGTAGTAGGTAACTATGAATAATTTTTAAACATCTTAATCTAAAATACAATGAACTTAAATGAATTTTTCTAATTGTTCTTATACACACGTTCAATTCGGAACAGTTACTTTCAATTTTTTTATTACAAATCGTATTGTGTATTCTGCTGCATACCTATAAGTTGTAATTTTGACATGATTTGTCTATTTCATTAATTCTCCTCGGCATTTTCATCGTTTTCCATAAAACTTACGGAAACGTTGACTCTAAAATTTCCAAACTCAAGACGAGACTATAAATTTTGAAGTAAATATACGAAAATTCAAATCTAAATTGGCCTCTTTCGCAAAGGCAACATATACTTCCCTCTGAGGAAGTCGGTTCCATTTTATGGTAACCCAAATTCGAAATTGTCATGCTTGGTGATATGCTTTTACGTCTTAGCGATATTTGCAAGGAAGCTTCCCGCCGTGGAGAATGCTCGAAAAGGGTAATTTCGTGGTAGAGGTGTCATGTATCATGGTGTCAGCCGCACTAAGAAGGGAGGCTGTCAATGGGTAAATCCCTTGTGGAAGTCACACCATTTTTCCTCAGGATATGAAAGAGGATAAGTTATATGTTTTTAATTAGTATGAGCTATATAGCTTTTTTTTCAGGGTCATGTCGTCTTAAATAAAATAAGGTAACTTCTATGCTCGCGAACGATTAATTTAAAAATTCGAAAAAAATGGTTAAGGATAGTTTAGAGTTACGAGTGCGAAACATAGACGGCGGGCGCGGCGGAAAAGAAAAGGTTAGAAGTGTGGTGTTACAGGCGAGTGATGAGATATTATAAAGAATAGGAGAACAGAGGACTCAACGAAAGTCAATAAGAAACGGACGAGATAGGTTGGTATGACACCATCTCAGGTGTGAAGGTCTAGTCAGAGACATATTAGAAGCAGAAACTGCAGTTAAGAGTAGTTCGCAAATAGTTAAGGATGTGGGATGTTTTAGGACTGACGACCTCATGATGATGATATAGTTTCTAAGAAAAAACATTCTAAATGAATTTAGGATAATAATGAGAAAAAAAGGAATTGCCTTTGCTTAATGATGATATAGTGGTTCTATGTAGTGTCCGACCGAAACTGGTTTTTAAAACCGAAACCGAAACCGAATTTCGGCAACGGTCTCAGTTTCGGCCGAAACCGAAACCGAAACCGAAACTTCCTTATAAGGATCATGTTTTGAGAGAAAAATAAAGAAAACGTTATTATAATCAGTCAGTTTTATTTTTTTATCTTTAAATCACATAACTCTGCAGTCTTTGACATTTTCACTTATTGATAATCAAATCAAAATCAACATAACAACCCCTCATTTAAGGAAATACTTTAATTGCGCCTTAAAAATACTTAAAATAGGTGAGACGTTTATTTGAGTAAGTATAGTAGACTAGACTCATTTTTTTTTTTGAAGATTATTCATGCTTTTTTTTATATAATATTAAACATAAAACTTTTGTTATTGTTACCTAATATCACAATAGGTATAGGAACTCTTGAACGCAGTTTCGGTTTCGGTCATGGTTTCGGCAGGTTTGCCGCCGAAACCGAAACTAAACCGAAACTAGACCGAAACCGAAACCGAACTTTCGGTCGGACACTAGTTCTATGTTTCTCCACGTGCAAATAAACAAACAAATTTTACTTCATCAATGACTTATATTACAAAACTGTTTATAGTTGACGGAAGTGCAAACAATTGCCCAGTAAATAGGAAAATATGAAAATTTACTTAGCTACTTCTAATTTAACAATTGTTTGTTTGGTTTAGGTATAAGGATATCATTTAGGAACAACAGTAAGATTATACTCATCTAAGCATGCATTTCCATTGAATAATTCGTTATTGTTAACACGAGGATGCACTGTGTATATCCTGTTAGATAAATATACGTCTGTTGGTTGTTAGATAGAGCTTTTCTTCTCTTCAGAGTTCATTTATAACAAAAGGCGGGGATAATATGTATGATGTGTTGTGTAATATTTCACAGTTGCTGATGTATGCAGCTCCTTCAACATTTTTTTCTTATCCGCTATATTATTCACACCATTGCCCGTTTTGTAAATGGAAAGTGTCAAGTCATATCAAGGGATACATAATGGCAACATTAGTGGGTGTGTTGTCGTTTTATGCCTGTTAACTTATAAAAATATCGTTGGTTTCTGTACAGAATTAAATGTCAGAATGTTTTTCTTTTGTACTGTTGATAATAATTATTTTCGAACGTCTACTATTTGTTCATAAAACATGAAATTCTTTAAACAACTACAAAGGAAGAGAAGGAAAGGCACTTTCAATATGTCTCTCACATTATATGACTGCATGAGTTTAAATGTAATAAAAACCAATGTGATATCAATAAAATAAACTGAAATTATTGCGTTTTTCGATAGAATAAAAAAAAGCATCATAAAAAAGTACCTATAGTTGTTTCAAATTAATTCTTCCAGTTTTGGATTGTAAAATCAAAATTTTTTACAATACTTTATTATTTATAACTGGAACATTAAATCTACTAACCAATAATCCTACTACTAAAGATACCCTTATCTTTCTCGGCTAGTCGCAGGTAACAAACACTAGTAGTACTTTATTAACTTTGTACATATTTCTCTCTATTTAAACAATTTGTCTCTCTTTTTTTACACTATACCAATTGCTTCATGAATCTTAAATAAGTTACAGTGACAGTGAATAAAAGACAGACAAACTTTTTAAATAGAGAGACAGAAGTACCAGCAGTATTAGTTATCTGCGACTAGTCAAGAAAGATAAGGGTATCCTTCTCTTCCGTGTGGTAGGTATACGGGTTACTAGATTTATTGTTCTAGTAATAAATAATAAAGTAAAAGATTTACAATTTTGACTTTATAAACCAAAACCAGCAACATTAAACTGAAGCGACTATACATAAAAACAATTAAACAAATTTTTAGTCATTCTAAAACAAAAAAGAAAGCTGAATTTTAAAACTGAGGTTTTTCAATTTTTTTATTAGATAGATATATCTAAGTCTTTAACTACTTTTTGATAAAGCATATGCACAAAATCCTGGACCACAAATTCCGTATTTAACCGACACTATTAACTAAGATGACCCTGTTTGCTTATTTCCGGTGGGACACTGATCTATTATCTTGAAAATTTATTATTGACACATTCAGTGCTTTTGGACTAATTGATTCTAAACGCCACTTGTCGATAGTTAACTACGCATCCCTGTTTTTCTCCGAGGGCTCTCGGAAGGGATGACCTCCACAAAATATCAGGTCTTTATGACATGTTTACTTTTCACAATTTTAACGGCGGCAGAGAGCAGGATGGCAACATAATTTCGTAACTCGATATTTTACAATTGTCTTTTACTTCCCGTTCCATTCCCAGTAGTAGTACCTACTATAAATTGGAGATTACTAAAATTGACATCAATTCTAGTAAAATTTCTATTAAACAGTTTAATCAACTCCTACACCCCGCAGGCAATTGCCCTAACATAAATTACAAATTGATTTTTTAACGAAATTATTTTTAGACATTTTTCGATTCGACATGACATGAACTTTCGTCAATTTATTTCAGCAAAGTAATGAACTTTTAAATTGCTTACGAATATATTATNAAGGAGACATTTATTAATTACGTGAAGTATTTTTTCTAAATTTGGATCGCTACCCCTTAGTGAGGTTTAGCGAGACTTTTCCTCTTCCTTCTCTTTTGACCTTACACAATTAATGAAAAACCTCTTAGTGTATTATATATATATATATTTCTCCCTCCCGTAAATCTTTCTCCTTATATTGATACGGTTTCACGCTTAAGTGAACGCTTTCATTAAAGTTAGGGCAAGCTCATAAGTGCAAAATGAAAAGCTCATTAAGGAAATATTAATTAATTTCTGATTACAATAGACAGCTGAATATTTAATATGCTCATAAATAGTTTGTTGAATGGCTTAACCGCGTCAAATTATAATGATTCCATTTTAAGCAGACGCCTACTGTGTTATTATGCATGCTAACAGAAAATCCTTCTGATATTAGATTTTAGAATATTGGAAAAGAGGTAGTTTAAAAGGCAAATAATTAAATTCAGTTTAAGCGACATACATTAAAATACTCCTTAATAAAGGTATTTATATTAACTAGTCTACCTCGATCTAATGTAGAGAGATACCCTTGTCGATGGTACAAAATACTTAAGAATGTTTTAACCTTCTTTTATTAGAGGTTTTAAGGTTTATTCTCACTGTACATTCCGTTTCCATTCCACATCCAGTACGCAAACGTTTTCTTTCCGTATCATCAATAAACTATAAAAGCAGTTTATGTGAAACCGATTCTAAGTATATGTGGTCCGAGAAAAATTTAATAATTGCCGGTATTATTCTAGATGGGGAAGACCATTTGCTATTTTGATAATGCATAAAGGGGTGCATGTGGGTGTATTTTTAGGGTTAATTTGTTAATCAAAACACTAAAACATTTATGGTATGGATATGGAATAGAAACGAAACGTATGTACTTATATCGACCTATAGTCACATTTTTTTTACAAACCTAGCTACCTATAAATAGAACAATAACATAATAGATGCGATCTGAAGTTATCTTTGCTGTCTTCTTTTCGCTGACTGTTAAAATCGATAGGTTGTACAGGACATAATAACAATAGTCATCAATATTTCATACAATATATAACTTTTAATGTGTAAAATATTATACGCCACGATGGGCATACTTCGCTGACTTTTGCAAAGAAAATGTATGAGAGATCACGCGTGGAATAATTAACAGGTTGCAAAATATATGCAAAGAAGCGAAGACGCTTGGTTAAGAGCGAATGCCGCAAGCGATCAATACTTACGCCGCCTTTTATGAACCCAAAAGCCGACAGACGCGAGCCACGAAGGATAACCTGACACGACAGAAAGAATTCACACGAAGTTTCCGGAAATAAACAACAACAGCATCCAACTTATTGTAAATAGTCAAACGATAGATAATGTTATATGATCTGTTCTAATAGACAAATGTATATTGAGCCTTATTGAAACAAATAACTACGTATGGTATAAAATTAATTACAGTATTTAATTATGTTTCACAAAAAATGCACCACTAACAGCTTGAATTTACTGGAACGCATATTAATATATTTTATCTTGATTCATTTTAATGTTCACCCTGAATACACCAACAGTTAATCTCACTGTGGTGGTGCAATAAATCAAACTAATGTTTAGGTATTAGCTCACATAAATAACAACGGTTTCTGGTTTAAGCCCGTGAATCAATCTCGCCAAAAATTGTAATTGCGAAATAACAGCCATTCCTCTACTGATTCTTTTACCTTCAGTAGGTATGTAAGCAGCCATAAATTATTTTTGCCACTGCAACTTATTACTCATAACGAATTTGTATTGGCCTTTCTTTGTGAAAGTGGCTTTATCATTTTTTTTTTGTAAAAATATCCATCAAATGGAATCTCAGCAATTTGTCAGAAAAAAGAATAAAAAAAAAGGTAAAGGGCAAAATTACCGCCGGCTCTATCACTTCTGTTGACTGTCTTAACACATTTCAGAAACTAAGTTCAATTTAATTTTAGAAAATTTATTATATCGCATTATCATCGCCGATCGCTTCTAAGTAGAATACTATTGCTAAGTACATCCCTTAAACTCTCAGAAAACGATGTCAGGCAATATTAGTACCTACTTCGTTCGTGTTGTCGTTTCCTACTCTAATCCTAACTTAACCGCATTTTTCTGCAAAATGTACGTCAAGTGAAAAAAAATATTCGAGATAGATGTATGTATATTATCGAGTTGCAACATATTTATGCAATAATATTAGTGCATTCCAGTGGGATACTACTTCTTCTACTACTACATTAAATGACTAAATATCATATTAATTCATGTACGATTTCAACGAACTCTAATTAACGTTAATTGCACATTAGCTGCGGCGTACGGTTAAATATTAAAAAGAATGTTCCGATTGTAATTGTGATTGAACGTTAAATGGACACAGGTGTATTGTTCTAATTAAAATCTAAATTGAATTTTCAATCCGATGACGCATTATGCGAATTATCAGTACTAATTGTGAATTGTGTTACATTTACGAAGTAACGGTTGTGTATTCAGCCACATTTGACTTCATTTGTACATTTAATATAGTAAATTATATTCAATTGGTGGACAGACAATATTCAATTAAGCTTTGATTGGGAATACATCGGGACACAAAATCAGCTCTCAAAATTAGAATTTTACTATGGACTGAAAAGAAAACGTCAATGCTTTTTATTAATAAAAAGCAAATTAAAAACAAGACTAAAGGATATGTCTAGTTGAATCGCTGCGTTTAACTTCGTATACAGTGGATTTCGGGTATAACAACAACGAAAGGACCACTGTAATTTCGTCGTTATATCCAGAAGTCGTTACAGACAAGGTTAAAGGAGATAGAGACTCACACTGTTTTTCAATTTTGAAATAATTTTCGCCTTTTTTAACAGTGAATGTACATCTGGAACTCACACTTATTCAAAAGTTTACAAAACAGAGTTGCTACTTAGAAACAACGCTAAAGGTCACCACACTTGTTGACTATCTGTGTGGATGTAAACAAAAGATAAGAAAGCTCTTTGGGTCTTTAGCGGCCGACTCGTGTCGCTATATCTGCATGGGATTACTAGGGATTTGTTACAAATGATTCATTAAAAACAGTGGTTACACCCGAACTGGGCGTTACATCCGAAGTCGCTATAGCCACATGAATTTTGTGCTTTAAATTCAAGGGATTTAAATATGACGTCGCTAAAGCACAGTGGTCGCTATAATCAAGGTCGTAATAAATTAAATCCACTGTATTTAATATATTTTTAGTTCGAAGCAGAGATGATATATGTTATTACAATTTCTTCACACAATTGTAAATCGATTTAATTCTTTTGGGCATGAATCATATTCAACAAGAAAAATTAAAAATTAAAAATAAATTTGTTTTTCACTTCTCACAATGTTCAACTTAATATTACTTCAAAATACGGTAGAATCTTACAAATTCAAAACCTTATTCTCTGGTTCCTCCTCGTCAGTCAAACTAATTTTGGCCCTTAGTAACAGTGGAAAGATAATTCACTTTTATTTCTAACGCGTGTTATTCATACTCATTATGTGCCTAATAGTCCATGCCTATAAAATCATTGTGTACGTAAAATATTGACGTTTACAACTACCTTAATTAATTAATCAATATTTTCATTTATTCCTTAAATTTTACTCCTCATTGCATTAACGAAACAAAATCGCGTTATTATTTCTGAAGTCATACATTGTTACCACAATGTTACATATCACGTTAAACCACTGCCAAAATTCTCTTTTAATAACATCTGATTTTGGAAAAGCAGATTAGTCGATCATGAGAAAATCAAACGATACTGGCCCATAGCGTACACGTCTTGATAATATTTACAACTTTGGCACACTCTGTGGTGAATAAATTTCTCAACTTAAGTTCAAAGGAAGCACAAAATAGCTATCCAAAGAAGATAGAGAGCATACAACAAATGCTTCTTTGTATTCATTGGACAAAATTGAGAAATTTAATACATGAGTAGCAGGTGGTACAGAATAAAGTTAAGAACTTAACTTATATATATTAAATATAGTTCGTTTAGTTTAATTTCGCAAGTTCTATAAAGTCATAATTGTAAATCTTTGACTATATTACTTATTACTGGCACAGTGAATCAGCCATCTCCAATATCTAGCAGGAGAAATAGGATACCCTTGTCCTTATTGGTTAATCGAAGGTATAATAAATGGAAGATATATTAACTTTAAACAGAAAGTTTACTGCACGAACGGACGTTAAAATTGTGTTATAGGTAATAATTGCACCAATAATTTGCCTCAATTTATTAAGGTAAAAGTAAATGTGTAAAATATAAACTACGCAATATTCCTTGCTTGGTTTAAAAGCTGATCACTTGGAGTCAGGTAGAGTTGGCAAACGCTTTAAGTTTTTGGCCAGCTTCAAAAAATTAACAAAAGAAACGTATACTTTATACGAGGGTGGATTGATAAGTTTCCGGCCTGACCAAGAAAAACAAGGTTTTTAAAAATTTTTTTTTTTTATTTCTCAACATAATCTCCTCCAAGGCTGATACATTTCTCATAGCGGTGTTCCAGTCTATTAATGCCATCTCTATAGACTGATTCGTCAAGCTCCTCAAAATAACCATTTACAGCTTCGATTACTTCTTCATTGTCCGCAAATCTCTTACCGCCAAGCCATTTTTTGAGATTAGGGAACAGAAAATAGTCACTCGGGGCTAGGTCTGGAGAGTAAGGAGGGTGCGGCATCAATTCAAACTTTAGATCGTTGATTTTAGCCGTCGCAACGATTGACGTGTGCGCTGGTGCGTTATCGTGATGAAACAAGATTTTTTTCTTCGCCAGATGAGGTCGTTTAATTTTCACCTCGTGGCTCAAACGTTGCAATAAGTCTGCGTAGTATTGACCAGTGATAGTATTACCCTTTGCAAGGTAATCAATGTATATAATACCTCTTGCATCCCAAAAAACAGTAGCCATAACCTTGTTCGCCGAAAAAATTGTTTTTGCCTTCTTTGGAGTTGGTTCCCCTGGTCCAATCCACTGTTTAGACTGTTCTTTGGTTTCAGGAGTGTAGTGGTGGACCCACGTTTCGTCAACGGTTACGAATCGACGCAAAAATTCGCTTGGATTACGCTTATACAATGACAAATTTGCGGTAGAAATGTTTTTTCGAATCAATTTTTGGTCGACTGTTAGCAAACGCGGCACCCATCTTGCACAGAGCTTTTCCATATGCAAATGTTGGTGCAAAATATGTTGCACACGTTCATATGACATCTTACAGGTCTCAGCTATCTCACGCACTTTCAATCTGCGGTCTCCCAGCACTATTTGATGAATTTTTTCGATCATATCTGGAGTTGTGACCTCAACGGGGCGTCCTGAGCGAGGCCCATCAGAGGTGCTCACACGACCCTTTTTAAACTCGGAAACCCACTGCTTAACGGTTGAATATGACGGGGAGGATGTCCCCAGTGTTGAGTCCATCTCTTTTTTAATTTCCTTCGGCGTTAACCCCTTCAAATAAAAGTATTTGATGACAGCACGATTTTCCTGCTTTTCCATTTTTACGAAAACCACAGAGGCGTCTTGTTCAGCGTGCTGTCAAACCTACACTAGCAAGGAGATCGGGCTGAAACTATAGCTACAAGCTATCCAAGGATGGTACTATAGAATGTCACCTCAAGGTAGGCCTAGTGGCGTCATCTCTTGGTTAGGCCGGAAACTTATCAATCCACCCTCGTATTTACATTATTCTCAGTAAATCTGTTGATTAATTTACTGCAAATGCATTTTCTTCTAAATAAAGAACCCATGACTTTCGTTTGTTTCTGTATACCATTTCTTTTTGTTAGTATAAAAGCTGTTGGAGCATACGTAATCCTAAAATGTAACATCTTGCTACAGATGGCGTTCACTGCGCCATTTGTGGTATTTTCTAAAACGCACTGTTAAGACAGCAGGTAAAAGTTGGTCTGTGTTCTGTCGGAGCTGCCTGCGATGCGCTGATGAAATCCAAAAAGATCAAAATCGCGATCCGCGTCTGGCAGTTTCGACAGAATACAGACCACTTCGAATTATTTTAAAGTTTGCTAAATTGCCCCCATCACTGTAACGTATCAAAAGTATTTAGGTAATACAGGCATTTGTCATCAAAAAATGCATGATGATTTAGCAATGTTTACGAATGGCTTGCCAACCAGGAAGGCATTACATTTTTAAATGCAAAAGTCAAGTACTAATAAAATAAAAGTTTAGATAGCCTAAGTTCTAAATATAAAACAACTTATTGTTATGAGACCCATAAAACGCTTACAAAATTTAGTTTAACGGTTCTAAATAAGAAATGCACCTATTTATTATTCTATACACAGCCGCTAAATGGAAATAAAACAAGCAAAAGGGTGCACTCTCCGCAAATCTATGTGAATGTTGACAAAGATGCTTTTATGATGTATTTTGTTCATTTATCAATTTACTTAATTAGATGGAATAGAGTATCAACGTGTAGAACGTCTCATGGTATCGTAATTGAGCTAGTCGTTCTCGCCACTTATAACTAATATCGTTTTCATCAGTCAATGTTATCTATAAATGTCAAAACCGCATTGTCATTAAGCCATAGCTAGTACCTATCCTGCTATTTCTAGAAATTCACGCTTAAAGTACCTATTAAAATTGGTTTAAGGTAATTTAGAATCGTAGTAAAATCAGAAATAGTACTGTAACACTGACACTGAATACATAAAATACTCGTATAATATATAAGATAAGCCAGGATTATAAGAACACTCCTAGTTTTTGCAATAAATGGGGCAAACATTGTCCTATTCCCATTATTAATACACAATCAGGGTAGTCATGGTCTACAATATATTTTAGAAAGTTATATAGAATTAAGTCACTAAATCTTATATGGTCCCATAAAACTTAAGAAGTTGAATGTTGGCTGAAAAACAGCAACTTCAAATTTTTTATTGCCTGAACTTTGAATAAATTTTAACAAAATTAAAAAAAGTTTATTGTACCTAGATCCCTTATCATTAAAACGAAGAGCTTAATAAAAATTACAGCATTGTTAATCCAAAAGACAATAGCTGTTAACTTCACTGAAACTTACATTGTATATTTTATAGAAAATATTGTTTATTTCTACCGATTTTTTTTATTGCAAAATATCTTTTTCTTTCAGTCTTTATGTTATGTCGACTTCATCCTCTTCTGTCCATATATTATTTAAGGCGTCTGTGGATCTATTTAGTTTAAAGTTTCTGCTTCTACCTCATCGCAAAATAAACGACAGTCGCGTATTACTTGCGAGAGCGAATTGTTACAGTTATTAAAAGACAAGACAAGCGCAACATACTTCATTATTCCAAAAAATCTTACTGAGCTTAGATCTTGTTCAATTTACATCTTTCATTTTTTTTACAGGTATAAATATATGAAAACTACAGTAGAAACAAAAACAGTTTTATAAAACGATTTCCAGAAAATATAAGCCCTAATTTTTCTATTATTCAATTTTTTTGTTATCGTAAATTTCTTTCTTTAGCCAATGTCTTTCCGCTTTTATAAAAGGGTTCGAAACCCTGACCGTATAAACGTCCATTTTTCCTGCTTGAGATACATTTGCAAGCACACGGCTACGGAAAGGGTAAACGATGAGCAAGTAAACAAAGAACGCCTGTAAATATTGTCTTTATGTAATATACACCCCGAAGGACAAATTAGAAAAGCTCCTAATGACACGTGCGAAGACGTATATATACATAGCTTATTGTTCAACACAAAGGTTATCACATCACGGTTAAAGATACATTTCTTCGGGTAATTGACCAAGTTTTATTATGTCATATTTAACAGTTATAAAAGGAAATTGTAACTGGGTGATTTTACAAACTTCACACTATCAAATCTGTAATAATGCGAATCAGGACGATTGAAAAATGTCAGTAATTAAATTTGTTTAAAATTTATCAGGCCATGTTTAATTTATCTTTATTTTAAATACAAACAACTTCAATCAATATTTGGTAACAAAAGAATGTGATGATACTTCAAACTGAACTGTAAATAAGAATTGTCAGAAGAAAAGAATTGTTTGCAGACATGAGGGCCCTCACAAAATAAATATGCTACAATAAACTAAATCGAGTTTTAAAATTTAAACAGTGAAAATTTTTAACCGTAATTAAAATAAAAACTGCAAGCTCTTAAATTCCATAACGGAGTTTAAAGGTTCTCTTGAATGAGAAAACCTGCTTCAATTACAGTAAAAAAATAATTATACGCAGGGCTGAAGAAGGTGAAAAGTAATAAAGAAATATCGAAAGTCAAATAAAAATCATTTACTGCTAATTGGTCCTATAAATTTATAAAAATTTTCAAATGGTTTAAGAAAAGTCTAAATTTTAAAGGTCTGAAAGAATGAAGCCATAAAATGCAAAAGAGTAATACGTTTAATTATTATTTATCTATGTGAAAGAATAAATTACAATAGAACATTGTAACAGATGTGCAAATACTGGAAGTGTATTTCGTGGTCAAAACTAAGATCAGGATCAGGATCAATCTTTCAATTACCGAATCATTTAAAATTTCAAACTTTCTTATTTGTGTATTTTTTCTAGTTTTCTTTGACCGATATGAGACCTGTGCTGGATTAATGAGAACAAATGAGATTGAAATCGTGATCCACAAGGGATGGTAGGCAACTGATATCTACATGATCACTGGCATTGTTAAAAGCATTCTCCAGAATTATTGTTTACTATAAGCTTTTTCCCGCGACTTCGTTCGCGTAAAGTTATTTCTCATTGTATGTAATAAAAATAATTTAATAAATATAATTGTTATAGCTAATAAACAATTAGTAAAGTAGTCTCTTCGTATCTGTAAAGTTCCATCACAATTGATTTAGCCATTTAATCTGTTCGGACAGAGAAGGAGACATTTATTAATTACGTGAAGTATTTTTTCTAAATTTGGATCGCTACCCCTTAGTGAGGTTTAGCGAGACTTTTCCTCTTCCTTCTCTTTTGACCTTACACAATTAATGAAAAACCTCTTAGTGTATTATCTACATATGTACATAAATGTTCTATTTATTTTTTGCTAATGTTAGGAATGATGAATCCCGTGGGGCACCATTTTTAAAAATTTGGACCCCTCTCCCTCTTGATGACCTTCCCGCCGCTTTTTATCCCATTGGACATCCCCTCGGTGTACTCCTTACATATTTACATTTAGCTAATGGTACGAATGACGAAACCGTAATTACGTGAGGGATTATTTTTAAAAATTCGGAGCTGCCTTTCCCTTTATGAGATTTATAGTTTGTGACATTTTGCCCAATTCCTCCCTGTTCCCTTTTGAACTCCAAATTAATAGACGTCCCCCTATAACATCTCATAAATATCGTTTATGTCAATAGCATACAAATAATCATACGAACATAAAAACAAAAACGACAATCACTTATGTCAGTGTTACATTTCAATATTAAAATCGAGATAGTATACATGAGGTCTAAATTCCGAAACCGAAAAGATCTATAACAACGAGTTATATGCCTCTTAAAATTCAGCCAATTCATAAAATTTATTTCGTGGCACTTTCGAAAACTACAATAACGTTTTTTTTGTAAACTCCATATCTAAACCAATACTGCCCACAGCATATAGATTGCATTGTGACACGCAGTAGTTAAATATATTAGAAGTTGCAGTACATTTAGTTTTATGACCATTTTAAAACGCATTGTATAACAGTCTTAATTTAACAATACTACGACAAACATATAACATTCTGATTCGCTAAATGGGCGTTGTTGGCCTTTGAACCTGACACAATAACCATGTCACTTTTAACATAAGCTTATGGCAGCAAATAGAAATATTTACACGATTTTTCAGAAAATTTATGTACTAGTGCAAACATACATTGTTATGTGGGCTACAAATATTAGGATAGGGTACAAAAATTAACACTCGTATTCATAATACGACAAAAAAAGTTTTAGCAAATAGAAATGTCCATATAAACGAATCTAACTCTGACAATTTCATAGCTGAACGACTTTCTTTCACACTATCTAAAAGTAAGCTATAGTTGAGACATTCAAAACTGGCATAACTCGTAATAAAACTGTCGCATTTACTTTCTTCTTTCAACTTGCTAACTAGACCAGAGCGGCTGTTGACAGAACGCCTATTTTTACTAACGACAGACGTTATAGGAAACATCGTAAACACAGAAAAGAGATGGCAAATAGGAATTGCAGCGGACACTAATAAAAAAAGGAATAACATTACACCAATTGATGTGTAACAGAAAGAGATGCAGACAAGCAGAATTTGAGTATGTTCCCAGCATCAGACTTAAAGAAAGGAATACTCAGTTATTTAGGAAAGCAAAGATGCTTGTTTAAAGATCAGGTAGTTCTAAAGCCGACTCTGATCTTTTGCGTACCTGCTGCACCTCTTACTATTATCTGGTTATCTCCTTTTACTTTGTTTGTAGGTACTACTTAGTCGTGAACAATTTTCTAACTAAAAAAGGGCGTGTTCAAAACGAAACAAATGACTACAGTTCTAAGTGGAAAGAAGAAAGAAGATACATCTATTCTTACAGATAATTTACTGCGGACTTTACCAGTGTTGATCGTTCTAACTATACCTACTTTCCACTTATAATAAATATATAAAACACAGTTTCGTCTACTTCAGTCTTACTAAAAATTTCTTTTTCCGTGACTAAAGTCAAGTTAAAAAGTTAAAGAGAACATATACGCTTTGTCGTCTTGCGGTTAAACGTTATTTGTTAGTACAAAATGTAAAAATATTTACGTTTTAAATTAGACTTGTCGTAAAAATTAAAAATAAAGACATCTTACTCAACCATAAATAAAACACGTATTTGTTAACAACTGACTTTAGTATTCTATAATAAAGCTAACCAGATAATTACACTATTCTGCTATAACAGTTAAGTCGAATAAGATTTCGAATTTCAATGGAATTTTAAAAAAAAAAAACAAAATTAAAAACCAAATTTTTTCAGCTAGTTGTTCTTTTGAAGGTTTTATTAAAAATTGAAAATATAGAAATGAAATATGAGGTTTTATTAAACGTATGTTATATAATTATAGATAAATAAAATCATTTGTTTTTGAAGCTAAAATAGTTTGTATTTATCAATATAAAGTAAAGTTGAAGGTAATTAAGGGCTGCAAGGTTTTTATTTATAAAGTACCATCATCGACATTGCACCTCTGTTTGGAAGACTTTCTCAAGGTAGGTTCATTGTAATTTTGCTGTATATAGCAATGTTTATTAATTTAATATTATTTACCAGTTACAAGCACTGAACTATTTAGAACTTTTTTTACATAACTAAAGAACCTACCTGAAATAGAGGCGAAACGTCAATGTTGGTTTTTCATAAATAAAAATCTTCCAACCCTTAATTGTCTTGAACTTTACATTATCCAAATGACTTTTAGAAACTACTGGTTGTAGAATACATTCAAACCGGTCAAGTTTTTAAGGTTAGCAGATACAACTCATTCAATAAACATTGTTATATATATCCCTAGACAAAAATTTTTAGTCTCTTTCCAGACTCTCAGTCTTTCAGCGTCTCTGAGAGCGTCTCTCACAGTCTTTCACAGTCTCTCAGTTATTGCCTAGGTGTTTTTATGGATCTCTCACAGTCTCTTTATGATAGACTCGAACGATAAAATTGTTAATGCAGAGATTCGAGTCTCTTAAACATGTCTATCGAGACACCACTTATTGAGAGATTCGAGTCTCTCGTTCAGAGATTCTAGTTTCTCTTTCAGAGACTGGATACGAAATGAGGATCTCTCTATGAGCGACTCCAGTCTCTCGTTCAGAGATTCGAATCGCTCGTACAGAGACTGGATACGAAATGAGGATCTCTCTATGAGTGACTCGAGTCTCTCGTTCAGAGACGCTAAACAGCTTTTTTGACAAACTCTCGACAGTCTCTCTCAGCGGCACCAGAGAGACTCGATGAACGTAATTGAACCTAATCAGTTATTGTTACGTAAATGTAAAGAAATTATTGATGTTTAATTTATGCAAAATTGCTAATACCATACAAATTCTGGTCAGCGATTTTTTTTTTAAAACAAAAACTGGCCCTATTAAATCTGCTTGTTGGCATCCAAAAACACTGAATTTATTTCAATAATTAATTTTGGTGTCATGGTCTCCAAGCAGCGCCTAATTTAGAAAATTGCATGATGACGATCGCGAATGCCACATTAAAAACACGAACGAACGTAATTAGAAAAATTATCCTGGTTTTTACATGATAAAACCGCTATTCATTAGTGGGTTAGAACGTCAACTTTTTTCTGGTACCAAATTCCTATTTAATAGAGATGATAAATTTTAGCGCCTTTAGAACAGAGAATCCCGCCGCTTCGGGTCTTAATACGAATAGTTCTAATTACTATGCAGTAAAATCTTCAAGCTTTTATATCGTTATCACGGCAAAATATATTCCGAATAAAACAGTGATTAAAATGCATGTTTAACTCATGCACAGAAGGTTCAGCACCATGAAATTTTTATGAGTGACAATTTATTGCATATTACGCAGCCCTAGGTACGTTCATCTATGAGCTAATAACATTTTTATTTCTATTTCTATTAATTAACGTATTTTTTGATAGCGTACTCCGAAACCAAACTCGATTTATCATTAATTAACCATATTAAGCAGAATTCCACATAGGCCTTATGTGGGGTGCACTTTCCACTCTCCTACTAATTTTGACAGAATTTTCCGACTACAAAATTGAGTTTTATTGATAAGTATTGTAGGAAACTAAAATGAAAATAGGCAAAGTAGATTATTAAGTCTTGGACCAAAAAGGCGAAACGAAATTTTGGCTACTTATATTATCTTCGCTGGGAAAGATAGTACAAAGGGTTAGTATAAAACTCTATAGAAATCACGGAACATATTCCTCTTTTAATAATAAAAACTAATTCAATAATAGTAATGCACCATTAGAACTCGTGAAAACCCCTAATACAAGAGTCGATTTGTAAACAGTAATATTAGCCAGAGAAGCAGAATAATCTTGTTAAAACCTTTTATTACAGGACCAGGAAGCCATCACTAGCTTTCTAATTACGTTAAAATGCAAACCACCCTAATACAGTTAAAAGTTACAGTAACATTGTGCGCATACCGGATTTACAATTTGCGGAACAACATTATTGAATCAAATAGTTGTTCTAATACTCGCTACAAATTCAATGAAATAACTTTGTCGAAGTAGAACTGATCATACCATGTACTCCATGAAAAAAATATTCTCCAACCATCGTTTTCAGTGGCAGGAAGTTCTTTAACAGTAAAATATATTATGAACATTTAGGAGAAATGTTAATTATGCAAGTAATAATTTCAATAATCCACTGACAAATGCTTATAGTAAAGCTTGTTTCTAAAAGTAGCTAAAAACGCCCAAAAGATCTGAAGCTACATGCGTGTGTGTGTGACATTTTAACGAATGTGTTCGAATATGTTGACTTTTCTACGTCCGAACCTTCTACAAACAAATGTACCTATAGTACTTATTGACTTAATTCTTAATCTTTCTATGTCTATAAACAATACAACAGAAATGAAGTTTAAAGGAACATCACGCCGTCTTTTTCAAATATCTAACAGTCCTAAGTACATAGGTACATGTACACATAAATGTCATCCTCACCTTTACTCACCACATTCTGTTTGCACGAAAGCTTTTGAAATTGACAGGCAAATTCCTACAACCCACGCTTAATATTAATTTATCTAAAGGCAAATGCCTCGGTAAGCAAAATATTTTCGTGTAGGGATCATTACTATTTTGGTGATGAACCCTATCGAAGCTAAAATTGCATTACTACATCTGGTGTTACAGACGAATAATGAGGAAATTGAGGATGTCGTGGTTGAAGAAGATTAGAAGTGAAGAAGTATCCTTCGTTTACTTTCTGTAGCGATGGAACCTTCAATTTGACCGGCGCAAAGTAAAAAAGAACAGCACTAGGCCAGAAAAGGAAGGAGACAACTCTCTTAACCGGTGAGGAGCGTATAATCCGTACAGTACTGCACGGAAAAATTGGCCACTCTATCCACTACGATTTCTTGCTGAAATGTGCTGTTATTAGTACCATTTACAACTGAAAATATCAACGAGATGTTTATTTATATTTGAAGACATATGAAAGGCTTCAACGCTTGTTTTCGACTCGCACTACCATTCATGATTGAACAAAACTTTTGGCAGGTACTATATAAAAAAGTATGTTTAATGAACAAAAGTGGAGAGTATAATGAACTTTTTTCTCCCTACCTACGATTTTGCCAGCGCGCATCTAAGACATTGGAAGGGGCACATCGCTACAGAAAGTAAATGAAGTATACTTAAAAGAGTAGGAAAATACAGTGCGTTATGGATGTTAATAAGAAATAGGCGAGATAGGTTAGTAGGACACCTTCTCAGGCATGAACAGCTAATTAGAAAAATATTGGAAACAGAAACAGGAGTTAAAAGGAATAGAGGCAGACCAAATTTAGAACATTGTTTACAAATAACTAAATATGTGGGATGTACTAGTTTTACAGAATTATGAAGAATGAGAAACCAGAGACAGAGCACCTTTGGTGAAGAAAACATTTCACATAACCGTTGTGATCCTTCCTGTTTCTTCCCGATACTATTTCTTGGGACACCTCGTAGAGGAAGTTAATTTTTTTTAACAATTTTTGGAGTATGTCACACGCATTAAAAGGGAAACATTTAATTTTTCTTAAAGAAATAAGTACTTGGTAATTTCTTCATCTCAACCATACAATCGATGCTTAGCACTTTAAAATGATTAATTTGAACTTTAACATTACTAACTTTAAAATGGTTGTTTGCACTTCGAGATTATTGATTTTAACTTTGGTTTGAATTGGTTTCTCCGATTGTTACACTAGATATTTCTGTAACTTAAAGGAGAAAACTGGATATATAATTACATCAAAATATCATTAGTTTTCATATGTTGAAAAAGTGAAGTCCTTTCATTCACATTGTATAAGTATACAATTCGTAGGAAATTTGTACAATTCCGAGGCTATTTAGAAAACATGTAAAATATTGTTTTAACGATTTTTTAATGTATAAAACTAACGATTTCTGTGAATGAAATGAATAGTCGTTTAAAAAAATCGTCAGATTTTTTTCTAGATCGCAGTAATTTTAACATTTCCATGTGGATTTGTTAAGTTTGCTGTATGGCTGATAGCAAACGTTTGCCAGAGTCGCTTACGTTGAAACTAATAATTCTAACAACGCAAATGCAAATTGACGAATGTTGTAGCATACAAATGTGTATGCTGATTGTAAATGTACGTCTGTACAGGAACTTATTGTTAAGCTACGTATTTAATCCATATATTGCTAGATTACACGATTTATTTAAGTTGCACGTAATCCTCGAGTAAATTGTTTACGCTAATTATACGCATCTAGCGATGTCTACAGATTCTTTAATTATACGCATGGTGAACTGGTATATCAGAAAAAGAAATTATTTTAATTATTCACTGGTATCAAGAAAAGAGTTCCCACCTTATTTATTAAATTTATTAAGTACATACAATCGTATAAAATTTGTTTTATTTTTTCCAAGATAATCTTACTAGCAAAAGAGCCCAAGCAAGATCAGAAAACTACAAAAAAAAAATAATCTACATAGAACCCTTGCAACAAATGTTGAAACAATATGAAAACAAAATATAAATTAAATCAAACATGAGAAGTCTACGACGATGACAACATAACGAACCAATGCATATAGCAGCGCTACTAAAAGTGAAGCTTTTTATGGAATGTTTAAGCTGTTAGCAAGGAAACAAAAAATAAATACATTGAAGCAAGAAGACTTACACAGAAATGTTTAATATCTGGTATTAAATATCTACAAAAAAGACTAGAAATAGGAACAGAAAGTACATGGTTATTGTTATTACATTTGTGCTCGTTTGTAGCAGTAATGCAGTAAGCATCCGACTTGCCACCATGGCAAGATTTTGTTTACGTTTAGCAACCGAAATTGATGCGCGATCACTTATCGCGCAACGTACTTAGGAGTTTTCTATCCTTTATTGGTAATGGTGTTTTTTGGACTCATTTGTTTGACATTATGTTTCTACTCCTATATCTAGTTTTCTCGGTACCTATTTCAAAATGTTCACTTGTATCATTACATATAGAACATTTAGAAATGTCTGCATGATAAGGAAAACTCTTGTCGTGTACGAGGGTGGATTGATAAGTTTCCGGCCTGACCAAGAAAAACAAGGTTTTTAAAAATTTTTTTTTTTTATTTCTCAACATAATCTCCTCCAAGGCTGATACATTTCTCATAGCGGTGTTCCAGTCTATTAATGCCATCTCTATAGACTGATTCGTCAAGCTCCTCAAAATAACCATTTACAGCTTCGATTACTTCTTCATTGTCCGCAAATCTCTTACCGCCAAGCCATTTTTTGAGATTAGGGAACAGAAAATAGTCACTCGGGGCTAGGTCTGGAGAGTAAGGAGGGTGCGGCATCAATTCAAACTTTAGATCGTTGATTTTAGCCGTCGCAACGATTGACGTGTGCGCTGGTGCGTTATCGTGATGAAACAAGATTTTTTTCTTCGCCAGATGAGGTCGTTTAATTTTCACCTCGTGGCTCAAACGTTGCAATAAGTCTGCGTAGTATTGACCAGTGATAGTATTACCCTTTGCAAGGTAATCAATGTATATAATACCTCTTGCATCCCAAAAAACAGTAGCCATAACCTTGTTCGCCGAAAAAATTGTTTTTGCCTTCTTTGGAGTTGGTTCCCCTGGTCCAATCCACTGTTTAGACTGTTCTTTGGTTTCAGGAGTGTAGTGGTGGACCCACGTTTCGTCAACGGTTACGAATCGACGCAAAAATTCGCTTGGATTACGCTTATACAATGACAAATTTGCGGTAGAAATGTTTTTTCGAATCAATTTTTGGTCGACTGTTAGCAAACGCGGCACCCATCTTGCACAGAGCTTTTCCATATGCAAATGTTGGTGCAAAATATGTTGCACACGTTCATATGGCATCTTACAGGTCTTAGCCATCTCACGCACTTTCAATCTGCGGTCTCCCAGCACTATTTGATGAATTTTTTCGATCATATCTGGAGTTGTGACCTCAACGGGGCGTCCTGAGCGAGGCCCATCAGAGGTGCTCACACGACCCTTTTTAAACTCGGAAACCCACTGCTTAACGGTTGAATATGACGGGGAGGATGTCCCCAGTGTTGAGTCCATCTCTTTTTTAATTTCCTTCGGCGTTAACCCCTTCAAATAAAAGTATTTGATGACAGCACGATTTTCCTCCTTTTCCATTTTTACGAAAACCACAGAGGCGTCTTGTTCAGCGTGCTGTCAAACCTACACTAGCAAGGAGATCGGGCTGAAACTATAGCTACAAGCTATCCAAGGATGGTACTATAGAATGTCACCTCAAGGTAGGCCTAGTGGCGTCATCTCTTGGTTAGGCCGGAAACTTATCAATCCACCCTCGTATAATTACGAAAATTCTGAGAAATAAAAATACAAGAATCGATTTTCTTATAAATGGCCAAAGTCAAGAAATGACTGCGTTTTCCTTTCCACAAAAACCATGCAAACCAAATGTAGATTTTATATTATGCACAAAGTTTACGACCTATCCGAGACATAAATAAAATGTAACTTGTATTATAAAACCAAGAGAGCGATAAACATAAACTAGCAATCTACATACATTAGTAAAGGATATTAATTTGCATGGGCATTAAACCACGTTGGGACACTCAGATATTTTCTGTAATAAAAATAACATCAGCTTAACGCCTTGGAAATCCTGAATTTGTGTTTATGAAGGCCAAAAATGCAGTAATTTATTTTATACACCTCAGCTTTCTTAAGGTTGCAGTGAATTAAAAAAAAAATTTGGACCGAGAAAAAATACAATCGATTTCCGAAAAAAAGCAGTGTGGTTTTGCGATAGGAACGAAGTCACTTACGCTATTTTTGGTAAGGTGTTTTGTAAATAAAAGAAAACTGATAAACATCTAACATATTCATGCAATCCGTATGTGCTATCTGCTTACTAACATGATAGCTTCCAAAGCTTTTTAAAATGATTTCTATTGGATTTAGGTATTCACCAGATAGGAGATGATGGACTAATCGAATCTATCTCGTCAGCTATCTCTCTTTCTCTCACTCTCTCTCTCCTTCTGCAAGCAGTAATTTTTAAGAGAGAAAGAGATGTCCACTAACACAGCCTTCCTCTTTCTGCGCAAAATTATTTTTTATTAAACATTCTTTGGCGCAACATCCGGGAAAATATCAGGAAACGATAAAAAGAGATGGGCTGGGTACCCATTTTGGTTCGGTACTTTTTTTCAAAAGCAACTACAGGAATGATCAATTTATATACGCAATTTACTGGTCAATAACTTAAACAACTATTAAGTAAAGCTAGTTTACCAAATTTGACGGATAACATGAACAATAAATTTTAGTGAACTTTACTGCATTTATAATAATTTATTTTATCAAAGTCAAATGTGTCATTCTAGTAAACATATAAGTTCTGAAATTTTCCACCTGTGTATTGAACTTACATTGTAAACTCAAAGTAATTTATTCAATTTAATATTCACTATTATACATAAATTTACGATAATTATTATTAGTCTCTTCATAGTAACGATATTAATATATGTGCATGCATACATGATAGACCACGCCTCAAAATTGACTACTTCAATTAGTCGTAATTTTAAAAAAAAATTATATATGTAGGTACAATACATACGTTAATTAAAGGGTTTTACATAAAACAAATGAATTAATACGTAGCAATAAACCAGTTTATGGAAGTAATTTTGTTACCTGAACTTAATTACCGGTGAACATTAGAAAGTCGATGTACCTAAGTACTTCTGCATTAAATTCTAGTTCTCTACAATAGTTACGTACTAAAAAACATAAACTTTAGAATCTAGAAAATGTAATTCAATTCATTAGCATCTACAAGAGAAAATGTTTTTTAGAAGCTTTAAATTCCATTTGGACAAAAATAAACAGAGAAATGTAATGGAAATTTTAAAAAAACAGGGCACTACCGACGTGAAAAGTGTAAAATACATAGGCACCTGTTTGCCTACCTAAATAAAACCGAAAGTTTGCTGAAAGTACGAGATTTGCCTATTTTAACTTGCCTACAAACTGAATCACAAATGACACAACTGCTTAGTAGCTTTTAAAGCAAAAAATGGTTCTTAGGAGACTGATAAATGATTTATTGAATTGTAATCTAAATGAAATCTTATCATAACACGTAATCACAACACAATTGGAGTTGACGTTTAGGAAATAACCAAATGGGCTCACATTGAATAATAAAGTACCTGTACATTTTTTATTTTATCGAAATTGAAATTGACAATGGACTGAATTGAGATAAAAAGATTACGGTCACTAGCTTTTGTGACACTTCTTATAATAATTACATTAAGAATAAATGTAGTCTACAAAAGAAAACTAGTGTTGGGATTAAAATTAGATGTGAATTTAAGTGAAACATATGGATTCTAAAGCAATATGTTGAGTAGCTACCACCTGGTTGGTTCTTTTAAAATCATAATCCCATAAAAGCAAATTAAATTGGAAAACAAATATAATAAACAGTACATTTTTATTTAGATTATTCCTAGTAAAAACATCAAAATTCTCTAAAGGAAGCATTATTTTTAATATAAGTATTTATCGTTAGAAAAATACCTGAAATGAATAAATGCAACTAGCAAGCAGAAAAATCTACGACGTTTACAGCTGTTTTCAATCGACTTATTGTTTTGTTTCCAAGATATATAAACGAATGTCTAGTGAAGCATTCTTTTTCATATGCTTTTCTTTTGAAAAACTGCAATGAAACAACTAAGGCGAAGATAGTGCCAGGAAATTTTTATTTTTCTTGAATCTACTTTTAATTCATGGGTTAAATAATTTCCATTTAAATGCACTTTCCAAATATAAAATTGCTACAAGTATTAACGTTAATAAATAAGTAATTGTTTAATCGTTTGACAAATAACGAAAAATAAAACCAGGAAAAGATGTTTTTTAATCATTAGAATATCTTTTCTTTATACTGGCTACACAAAACTCTTCCGATTTAACTGCATAATTGTAGGAAAAGAAATTAAAATCTTGATTAAAACTTAAGCCAAAATAACCTAAACTAGCCATAACCTATTCTTCAAAGGGTCTATATTTCTTATTTCTTTTTAAGGCTAAGGTTGGACAAACCACTGACGTTTAGTTGTTAGATAAAAAGTTTTTTTAAGGAATATATTCAATTCATGTAGGTGCATATGCATAAGTTTTATGAAAGAATCGAATGCTGTAAAAAAGATAATAAACGTGGGTATTGGTTATTATCAAACCTAGCGGACCGCAGAACATTCCCGGCGGCCGCATGTTTAACATGCTTGATATATGTACATGATACAGCTAATTGGTCTACCAGTTGGCCACCGTATTTAGCGATTAAAATTAAAAAGTTAATGAAACAAAAGTTATACCGAATACAAAGACAAAGCTCATATTATCTAGGAAAACAAATACATGGTTTTCACTACAAAATACGTGCTTTTGTGTTTCGTTAATGTTGAGGTACAAAAAGAGAATGTTTCAACAATTTTTTTTAGTAAAGTAAAGTAACAATAACCCAGTTTATTAGACAAAAATATGTTCTCCCATACATTCAAACTGCAAATGTAAATTTGTACGTACAATATATAATAATGTTTTGTTGAAAGATTTACCACGTTATGTTCAGGCCAATCGAGTTCTTATTAATTTTTCTGTAATCTATAAGTAAAGAACTATTTTCCGTGTATTTTTCAAAATTTTAGGTTCAGTAGATTCGGAGTTATGGAGGGGAATGGTCAATTTTTCATATATTTTCTTAAATAACTTTAAAACTATTTATTTTAAAATTATAAAAAATTATATTTGAGACCCTTACAGCAAGCCCTTTCATTTGATATGTCGCACGGTACATATTGCAATTTTTTTTTTAATTTTCTACTGGCCTCCCATAAATGACCCCACGTTCAAAATTAATTGATTTACGTTATGAGTCCGTATGTGGGTCATACTTCATATGTGTACTAAATCTCAACTTAATCGGTTCCAAAAATCCGGAGCAAATTGACTGTGACAGACGGACAGACAGACGCACGAGTAATCCTATAATTTAGTCGGACGTACGGGACCCTAAAAAATCACAAAATTTGTAGACGACTTCAAGTATATGTTATCGAAACAGGGACTTTTATCATAATTCTTCGCCAAAACGTAATTAAAGAAGAATTTATATGCAAAAATTGGAAAATTCTGTAATTCAACAGCTGATTAGAACATTTATGTACCTACTCGAAACGAGCATGTAAAATAATGTTCGATAACTTTACCAAAATATTAATATTTGTCGTCCTTGTAATTCAAGTGTTATTCTACGCTCGGAGTTTTTGTTTTCGTTAATACAAAAAAACGATAATGAAAATATTTTTTTTTCAACAGTAGTTAAGGCATTACGTCAAAACTTAAAAAATACGTACACATTTACATTCGGACAGAAAAAGGTATCCAATCATTATTCAACGTGCTATTAATTTATTTGCCACTTAGGAAAGGTTGGACGAATCAATTTGTACGGAAAACACCCCGGAGGCAACTTCTGCAATCTGCATGAAAACAGGAGAAATTGAAAGTAATGAAAGAAAACATCTTTTTTTTTGTTTACTTGTTCAGATACGATTAGTAATTGTTATTAAACTATTTGTCAATGATAAATTCATTTTAGCTCAAAAAAACACAACCTAGAGGTCTTTTATAAAAAGAAAACTAATGATAAAACGGCGAGAGGTTGAGAGGACTTTAAAAAAGTGATTTTATTAATGGCATTTCTCAATAAATAATGTGCAAGTTTGCAAATTATTGCACATATGTACGTAAGTCAGCTGAATTAGCGATAATTTTTCATTGTTGTTTATAATAGTTTAGTCATACATACATGCCCACTGTGTGTTTGCATTTATAAGTACATATATTATATCTGTAATTTGTACAACTTATTGTTTCTGTTGCAAAATAGCACTGTTTAAACGTGATTGTTTTCGAATTTATAAACACACAATAAGTGCTAACATAATGAGCAAAAATGTTCCAGCAAGTACTCCTTTACCAACTCTTCAAATATTACAAGTACAATGGATGATCTCTTACTTGACTATTCAACACTGATTGTACTTTAATACATATGTGTGTTATAATGGAAATTGTATTACCTCTAACAGTTACATTGTTGTATCCCATTACAACTGTACATTTTTCATTTCCTAAACAACAAACGTCAATCACCACAACAATATAAGTAGTTTTTAAGTCAACTTCCTACACATGTGCGATTTACCACACTTTGCACGTGTCCGACTACAAACCAGATACACTGTTCGACACCTTCCAAACCACGCGGTCACACTGAACCATAGGTTTAGCATTTTCTATTCGGAAAATGATCGGCGCCGTCCGGAGGAAACCGGCAACCACGAACAGACCGAAAGGACAAACTCTGCGATAGGAAAATCTTCGTCGGAAAATGCTAAGCTGGCCGCGCTCACGATCAGTACTGCTGTTCGTTACGTGTACTATATTTCTTGGATAACAGATAATAAAATTTCACTAAAGAATCCTACTTTATAAATTATTATCTGTAGGCACTTCCGTTATATCTCGTTGTAATTATAATTGATTAATTGTTAATGCAAGTCAAGTTGGGTTAATTGTTACATCTTACTCATTATTAAATTGTACATCGCAAAGTAACAAAAGAACTGTAGAATACATTACAAATGTTTGCCTATAAAATTATATTAATGAATTGTAACTGTTACGAATAAACTAATTTTAAACTGTATTAATTTTGCAATAGAGTTAATTCGTAATAATTTATTTAACAATGGTAGTTAGTTATCTGTAGGCATACTACAATTGACCATATCTATTGTATCTTTGTTTAAATTTGATGCCTATTAATAAATAAATTTAAAAAAATAATTAGATCAAAATGATTAAAACAATTTAAAACTAATACTATAGGTAAATGAGAATGTGAGCATGTTTGTTTATTACAATTTTACGTAATTTACGTGTGTACAACATTTCATGAAATTTTCTGTTCTTGGGGCAGCTTTAGGCAATGGTTGTAATGCTTGACGAGGAAATTTTATGGATATTCCTTCATTAAAATCTAGCGCTGCTAAACTAACAGCATCATAGATTTAGGAGTTTGAAGGGTTAGTGGAGTCTCCATCTTCTTTAGTTGGGCAATCATTCACAAAAGACAAGTTAAATAACAATTTTAATTATTGACAGGTGAAATTCGAAAACACGAGAAACTCGAAGTACTTTATTTTATTTATTATTTTGGGCAGCGTCCCTATGCATTATTCTTTAAAAAAGTATCTATTTCGCGAAATTGGGGTAAGTTGCAACAAGTATTAGAAAGTACAAGAAAGAGAAGGAGAACAAAAGGAGCCTGGGAGTCCGAGATAGGATGATAATACACCTTCTGGCACATGAAATATTAGTTAAAAGACATAATATTAAAATCAGGAACAGGAGTAACGAGGAATCGGGATATTCCTAAGTGAGATTACTGTCTGGTGTTCGCAAATGATTAGGGATGTTGGATCTCTTTGTCTAATCAGTTTTAGGATTGATGACCTCATGGTAATGACGATGGTATGCTGTATTTAGACAACAAATACTAAAGAGAGTTTATTGTATAGTAAAAAGAAAGTTATCAGTATTTATAAAGATATTTGAAAATTTCATTTAAAACAAAGAATTAAAATTTAATCATTATTCGTCACTTGATCTAGATTAATATCTCTTTACTATTATGGCAATTACAGAGAGAATAAAAAAATGTTACAAAAACTTCAAATACTTCAGAAGATCACTTATGGTTTATAACTTAATAGTAACATTTCGATTACGAAAGTGTCAACTTCCAATTAAAAAGTGATGATGTCCAACTAAAACGAATATAGGTACAATAAAATATGCCGAGAGAAATAAAAAATAAAATTAAAAAGAAACCAAATATTCAATCTAATCTGATTTTAATAATGTAACTTAGTTTTAATATAAATATAAATAATTACTTGCTCAACTATAAAAACTAGGTACACAAATATCTACTTATAAAGCTTCGAAAAATAAAACATTTCGTTCTCCAAGAATAGCAGCATTTCCTACATTTTAAATTAACTTTACTATAAAACAAAGACAGGAATTTAAAAAAATTGCTACGTTTATTCCTCTATTAGGCACAAGTTTAACGAAAAAGTCAAACAAAGAGAATACTAATAGCCTGATTAATGTGTTTGCAAATGCTTAAATTATCAAACAATCGCGCTAGCAATTAGCAAATATGATTACTAATAATAAGACCCATTATTTGTGTTAATATACCACAGTAAGTGTAAAATACATGTTATTAACACGGATTCTTAACTGTAGATTACGTTGTATTTTTTCGCACCTAGGTTCTTATTCACTTTCATTTTTCGATTGACGTATTAAGCAAGTAGTAAATTTACATAACAAAAATAGATTTCATAATTTCGAAATTATCAACTTATTGTGCAGATTTGAGAGCATGAGTCACAAGCAACAAACATTAATAAAGTGATAATAATGTTAAATTGTAACTTGCTTCAAAATGTTTTAATCAACTTATTGTTAGTTTATCTTTATCAACCGCGAAACGACCTGTAAAAACAAATTTCTAGTAGGAATTGAGATCTTGGTCAATAATTTATCGCAATTTCGATCTTATTTAGCCTCATCAACACGCCATACGCATTCTTGATCAATAGCGAACTAAAACGAAGATGCTCCGTATGAGCGTTGACGTCCTAGATCATCGACAACCACATAAAACTAATTTTATTCTATCCCTCGGGAACAGAATTTTTTCGGGATAAAAGATACCGTATGTCCTTTTCTGTACTCCTGACAATGCTTGTACAAAATTGCATGATAGTCGATTGAATAGTTAAGGAGAGAAAGCGTATTAAACAAACAAACAAACAAATTCATTTATAATATTAGGATAGATAAATCGACATAATAATGTCTCATCTTATTTATTTTCAAATACTCAACATTTAATTTAATTTCGGATTAGAATAATTAGAATTTTATTTTAGTGGGTATTTATTAATAGAACCACAATTTAATTTAAAAATAAATCATGAACATTCATCAAGTAAATGTCAAATACACAATTTGATATTGACATTTCCACCCACCAAAAATATTTACGAAATTACTCATATTTGAAAAACGATCAACATTAATTTCGAAATTAAAATCTAACATCATATGCCAAAGAAACTACATTTGACGACATTTGCCGACTTATGAGTACTGTACTGTACTGTACAATTCATGGCAAAAACTAATCGCTTTACAACGTGGCGTGTAAATTTGATTACGTCATGTTATGTCACATGAACCAGGCTCAGAGACTGATTAGTTTAATACATAAGTAATGATGTGTTAAATCGTTTGTTTACTAGCAGAGGCTAATATACGTATACATACACGACAGTTACGATTTTTAAATTATATGATTTGTACGTATTCAAAATGATTCTGCTTTAACAACAAAGTGAATCGCACTTTTTTCCTTTCTTTTTATGAATCAAAGAGCTCCACGTGCTGTTTCTGAAACGCATCGTAAATTACCTTCCTATTTTCGTGGTAAAGTGTCAAAAACAGTCGCTTACTTATGAAAGTTGAAGAGAAAAACGAGTATGGGCATCATGCTACAGGATTATCGAAATCGAAAGCTTTAAAGCAAAAACATTTCTTACAGTTTAACGTATACAGTCGACTGTTATTTAGGTTTGTATGTTCTCATGATAATGCATATGTCTACATTTAAGAGATCTGATATCAAAAACTGTTTATATTAGAGATAGGGAGGGTAGCCGGTTGGAATCCGGTACCGAATAATGGTGCTGGGCATCCGTCTGTACCGGGTAATTCAACCAGAGCGAATAAAAGAAAAAATTTAGCAGTAGGGCACGATAGATATGTTTAGAATTATAAGATTTTTAGCAAAATAAACTGCATGACAACGATAACACTCACTTCGTAATCGTAAGCATATCAGTCAGACAAGACATGTGGACAGTTTGCATACTATCCAATATCTAGCTGGTTTACAAACTAATTAAGTAAGCATATTAATCGTAACATATAGATATACCGAGATAAAAATGTTTAGTCTCTCAGAGTCTCTGAAAGCGAGACTCGAATCTCCGTCTCTCATCGGGACTCTCAGGTGTCGCTGAGAGAGACTGTCGAGAGACTGTCAAAAAAAATTGTTTAGACTCGAGTCGCTCATAGAGAGATCCTCATTTCGTATCCAGTCTCTGAACGAGAGATTCGAATCTCTCAATAAGTGGTGTCCCGATAGACACGGTTAAAATTTTCTGAGTTCAACATATTTCAGAGATCCCAGTCTTTCTACGAGGGACCTGAGTCTCTCAATTTTTCGGTTTTATTCATTCAGTCTCTCTGTGACAGACTCGAATCTCTGAATTAATAATTTTATCGTTCGAGTCTCTCATACAGAAATTGTGAGAGATCCATAAAAACACCTACGTAATAACTGAGAGACTGTGAGAGACGCTGAAAGACTCTGAGAGACTCGAGAGAGACTGAAAATATTTGTCTAGGGTAACAAGGGTGACGAATATAATAAAGTCTTTTTTGTTGTGTTGTTAATTGTTAATGTTAATATAGCATCCCTGTGTTATTTAATAGAATAGAAGACTTTAAAACGTAATGGCTTTCACTTGTTATGAATTATTGTGAAGAAGGCACTTAAATAACAGACATATAAACTTGCAAATGTAACCCTAGCTTTAATGGAATATACTAATGGAGGTCTCGACAGCACTTTAACTTAATTCATTAATTCTCTTGCTTGTATACCAGCACAATAAATTCTTTAACAACCAACTCTTCTTAAGTTGTAATCTTGAGAACAATAAAGTCGCATGCATTTACGTCAGCCGTGGTTTAGTTCAGTACCAAGAATACGAGAGAGTTATGATAATTGCTTATCCATTATTAATATATTTTACTAAAATTACTTCTGTTATAGTAACAAAAGTAAAAATGTTTTAATTGCCTATGGGTAGGTACAATGTTATATATGCGCTTAACACAATGAGACAAATCACATAAAAATAACTATTTTAATTATTTAGTTGTATGTTCATTTGTTAATTATAGATGTTTATTTTACAGATTATATATAACGTTCGTTAACATGCGATCAGGAATCGATATCGTGAACAGCAGTTGTTTTTTTAGATTCACATTACCGCGATTTTATACCCTGTATATATGGACCTTCATAGTACTGAACTTTTCCTTTGTTTGATGTAATTAATGGCAGCTGCAATTTTAATTGACAGCTCGTAAAATACCTGTTGTTCTCTTGTAAATTGAGTAATTAATACGTGTCACGACTGAACATAAAAAAACCGGGTTCGTATGTTGTTCGATTTATAGAAAAGGTTTTTTTGTTTTTCGCCTTCAAAATTATAAGTAAAGGCCTTAAGGGAACGATTGTTCGATAATAATCAACGAGTAAAGGTGGAAATACATCTTACCACGAACACTGAACGAGGCGGAACAGATAGGTAGTTCGTCTGTGTCCTTGGGAACAAACCAGCCGATCATGCATTTTATATTCAATTTGTAGGTTGATTGATTCGATTGATCGATTGGTAATGGCTATCTAACAGCTTTTCTTTAAAATTATGCAAAGCAAGGCAATTTTGAACAAAATACCGTCCACATCAAACTAAATTTTCTTTGAAGTATCGACTCCAAACGAATGTAGTAGACGTATTTGTTGTACCTCGCCTTGCCTCGAGCATGTTCGCGCTCAGATGTGTGTAAACCCACCTTTATTAGTTAATTAACGTGTCGACCTGTGGCACGTTGACATGTAAAATGAGGATTTTGCGTTATTAAATATAACGATTTTGAAAACCTTAGAGTTTCTTTTCTTTAATCCACTGCAGTACAAAAAATTAAATGTTGTTTTATCCTAGAAAAAAGTATATCTAAGTGCATATTTTACCTAAAGTTTCGTAAAAGTAAACGAAGAAATTTTCATTCGCGACTCATACGAAGATAAATAACAATAAAATATTTTATTGACATCAGGGACGAAACTGGCTTTGCGCGACAATAAAATGTATACAGTTGGTGCCCATGTATATTTTGGTTGCTATTGAAGTTGGCTAAATCAACTTTTTTTGGCAGT
This sequence comes from Agrilus planipennis, assembly GCF_000699045.2. NCBI lineage: Eukaryota > Metazoa > Arthropoda > Insecta > Coleoptera > Buprestidae > Agrilus > Agrilus planipennis. The sequence goes on from NW_020442445.1 coordinate 838,470, forward strand.
TTGAAACCACGTCACGTATTCGAACGCTTTGAGCTGTGATCCTAGGAATCTTTCTTCCTTCGTATTTCTAGGATACTTTTTATTCTGAATCCATACGAAGTTTCGTCGAAATTAGTGTCCTGGGAAGGATTCTTTACAAAGATGGCATGCCCGAGATAAACGCAGTATAAAGGAGATTAAGTCAATAAAAGGGTAAGAAATAGTATACTGAATAACACGTACCTAAATACTTAGAAAGTACGCCCAGGTGAGACATACGATACCTAATACAAAATTAAATAAGAATTAGATTTACAAAGTTTTCTAACATAAATAAATTATTTGAAAGACTCTTTCAATTAACAGTTTGTTAGTTTAGCAGCTTTAACTTAAGGGGCTTCGGGACCAACTGCGTGGAAGAAAGTAAGTTTTGCACAAAACAGTAAACAATTAATTATACAAGACACATCTGAAAAATTTGATTTAGAGAAGCTTAAGAAGTTAAAAGGTGGATTGTAGTTGATGTTCTAGATTATAACCTAAATTGATTTGCTAATGTTTTTACTCACTAGAGGATGGGCGACATAGGTACTTAATAGAAATACAGAGGGTTTTTGATTAAATAAAGACGCATTTAAAAGTTCAGTCTGACTCTGGTAAATCACGTAGAAAAATAAGCAATGCCACATTCAATTAGATGGTAGTTAATGGTAGTATCAATGTTGTATTTCATTTGGATTTTTTGCTCAAGTATTGTTTATTATTTGCTGGATGAGATTAAGTGTGATTTCATAGAAAATAACCCCCCAAATAATACACTGAACGTTGACCTATTTTGATAGGACCGGCTTCCGATTGTAACTAATTGTGGTTATCTTACAAATTTTTTGTACTAGTTTATACCCTCCAAAGCTCTGCACTTATTTCAGGAATACCCTGTATATAGTTGTACTTAATAAACAAACTTTAAATTGCTTAGTCGTCTGTCGGATACAAATCGACTTTAATGAGAATATACTATGTAGAAATAAATAACACATTTTAAGGACGAAGAAGCCGAATAAGCAAGCTAAAATAGTTGGTCCAATTAAAACAAATTACATGGAGTATAATGTTTAAAAGTGTACATCTGCTTGCATTTTAAAGAAAACAAATAAGACCTTAGAAAAGTTTTGAGAATGTTACATTCTTGATTAAGTCAAGCTAATGACTTCAAAAACAATTTTTTATTTTTTAGATTGTTGGTTGTTGTTCCTGTCTACGCAATTAATGTACCTATATTATCAGTTACAGTTACTAACCATCTTAATTTTTTTTCGTTCTTTTTGTAGCGAACTGTCTCATTTCTTATTAAAAAAAGCTAAGCTCCAGAAGGATGGAAGCAGAAGAGCCAAAAATTTTTCCTCTTCATTTAAAAAAATATGTTCACGTGTCTGCTAGCTTATAATTAATTCTCCTTATAAAGCCTCCCGGATAATGAAATAATGAAAGCTTCGAAAATGCGTTGAAAAGCCATTTAAAATAATAATTCATCATTATAAACGCTGAGATTGCTAAGTGGTATTAAAATAATCAATCAGTGGATAACAACCCGGCAATGTTTCAAGACAAGTTATTGCTATTCATTTAAATTCTTGCCTTATTTGAATAATGGAATCATAATTCTTACGTTATTGAAAATCTGCTGCTTCTGAATGGAACGTTGAACTTACCTGAAATGAAAAAAAAGATCATTAAAATAAAGAAATAGTACAGAATAAATTTATTATGAGCTAAAAATAATATATTCATCGTTATTTCTGTCTATACTAAATTTTCAATCCATATTACACCAATTACTGTTTTCTGAAAAATTTATGACCATTAGCAGCCCAACAAAAAGATCATTATTTTGTCGAATTAGTATATCTATAAAAATAAATCAACTGTTAATAAATTGTAATGCTGCTTTTACTAAGTAAAAGTTGCAATAGGAAAAGTTTGTAAAATTCCAGCAGTTTTCCGTTTCGTTGCTGGGAAACGTAACTAAATTTGTGCGAAATTGAATTTCATCTCCATTTGATGATTTGTGGAGAGAACGCTTGAAATTGCATCTTTCAGACTGCATCAGAAATGGTTAAAGAAAAATTTGCTTCGACAACAAATTTAGAAAATCGACAAGGGGAAACCTCAACGTATCATATTTTCAGTTTCCTCAAAATCTACCACCGAGAAAATAAGCCGATACTATAAGAAAAGGACATAGTAAATATATAATTTACAAAAATGGATTAAACTTAATCAGATCAATCTTAGTTAATCATGTAAACACGCCATGCTTCAATTAGCAACTAATATCAGTATATCGATTGTATCTATACCTTGATCGTATTAATGGGGATCGAAAAGGGAAAGAATTACATTTAAATGACCTATACTGATACATCTGCAGTTTATCCGATTACGTCAAAGCCATAAAACATTTAAACAAGTAAACAGTTAAAACATTCTTGTTTTTTTTTTAATGCACAAATAATACAAAAGAATTAAAAAATAATTCAACTTTAAGCACAATAAGTACCTAATCAACAACTGTTTCTGGTAAAGAGCCATTTTCAATAGTATATTTTATTTAATGGTCTCTTCCAGAATACAACAACCACGATGATGCACGTATTTCTAATTTGGAAAGGATTCACAAAAAGGAACAACCACACCAGACTAGAATAATTCCATAGAATATATTAAGACCCTACAGGGATAGAATGTATATTGTTAAACAACCCACAAAATGCCGTAAGCAGAAAACTTATAATAGAGGATATGCATACGTATAACATTTATCTGTAACCGCAACAAAGGTACAACAATAACCCTTTTGTCTATGATATACATTAGCATTTACACTGAAAAACAGAATTAGAAAGCAGAGGATAAACAAGAAGTACCATTAGTTAGACTTGCTTTACAAATTACAATATAATCAACTCTATAACAATAACTCATCGCAAAGTATCGATATAACGAAAAGTAATGTGGTGTTCAGCTCCTCCACCGAATATACAGACATAAACACCATAAAATATGCACATATTACCTATAAATATGATAAATATTTGTGTACTATTAAGACAAAACAGAATGCTTCGTAATATTAATTATTATGTGATGTTAATCTTGTAATATTTTTTTATTTAGATGTAAACTCTTATATAGTAGTGTCTGCATCTAACAAGGAGTTACAAACAACCTTAAATAAATAGAAGCGATATTTACAAGTAAAATGTACAAATGTTGGTATGTAAGGAAAGAGAAAAAAATGGATATAGGGGGTTGGGAGTAATAAAAGAATAGGCGAGATTGTTTGGTAGGACACCTTCTCAGGCGTGAAAATCTAGTGAGAGACATATTAGAGGCAGAAACAGGAGTTAAGAGGAATAGAGGTAGACTTAGATTAGATTACTGTTCGCAGATAGTTAAGAATGTGAGATGTTCTAGTTTTAGCGAAATGCGAAGATTAGCTTAGGATAGGAAGGAGTGGAGGTTCGTGTCCAACCAGTCTTAGGACTGACGAAATTATGATGATGATGATGATGATGATGACGATGATGATAGAGTGTTAGAAATGAGGAAGTATTAGAAGGAAACAGGCCAGGCAGGATGGGAGAAAACATTTTTAAGACATAAAAGGCTATTTAGACTCATATTACAAGCAGAATCAGTAGTTAAGAGTTTCAGAGGAATGCGAAGACTGGCTCAGAACAGGAATGAGTGAAGGTGCATGTTTTCATTTGATCACTTTAGGATATTCCTGATGAAGTTTTTGTTTGTAAAGTGACATAAGAAAATTTACAAAATTCTCAGCTGATCAGTGGAATACCAAATACAAGAATAAATGCTCGTATTAGCGAGCGTGTCCACAATTAACATTTGCCTGAATAGGCTGACCAACGATACGCCGTGAAAGGAAAATGTGCCAACATCTTGTATTTATTCCCCTTCTACTTGATTCTCCATCACTGATCAGCTTGAGATACAGCAAATTTCATCTTGTATTACACGCATTTCAGAACATGGACGAAAATTCGTTCAACACATGTTCAAAATATAAAATCTTTTACGCAATAGAATTTAATTTAAATTGTAGGTTTTAAGGGTTAATTTAGAAATCCGAAAAAGGTTAGAAATGAAGAGGTATTAGAAAAAGTAGGAGAGCAGAGGACTCTATGAATGTCAATAAGAAATAGACGAGATAGGTTAGTAGGACACCTTCTCAGGCATGAAGGTCTAGTCAGATACGTATTAGAAGCACAAACGGGAGTTAGGAGGGGTAGAGGTAGACCTAGATTAGATTACTGTTCGCAAATATTAGTTAAGGATGTGGCTCGTTCGAGTTTTAGGGAAATGCGAAGATTAGCTCAGGATAAGAAAGAGTGGAGGTACGTTTGTAATCAGTCTTAGGACTAACGACCTTATTATGGTGATTTAGAGGTCGGTAAGTAATTTTGGGATTATGTAAGGTCCAGATGTTTTTTATGATTTTTATCAAAATCCAGAAAAATCATGATGGAAATGGTTTATTTGCGCTCAAAGCTCAAACATAGTTTGTTATCTACAAAAAAAATTATTTTGAATAATTTATTTCAGTAATTTGGTTTCACAAAATTTTTGGCAGTCCACTTTTCGACCTACTTTGATCGAGGTCTGCCGGTTGTCAACCGTTAGTAACAGATATAATCGAATAGAGCCTAGTAAAATTTCTTATTATTGAAAAAATGAGAAATCCTGTCTCTACTTACTGTCCACCGGGTTCTACGTTACGTGTAGTAAATATATCAAAGTAAAGAATTAGCACCCAACTATATATCGATGCTCGCAGAGCAACGATGCAAAAAATTTACCCTCACCGGACAAAAGAAATTGGCTACGATCCGAAGCACTGATTACCGATTTTATAGGCGCTTGAATGGCATCACGGAAACGATTTGGATCTCCCCCCGATCAGCGACAAATGACCCTTGATAACCTTCAAGCTTTTAGCGACGAATGGATGGTTGGACGTACTGGGTACAGGTAGATAGATAGTCGGGATAGTAAATTTGGCAGCTTTGCGTGTCGTGAACAGGCGTGGAACGGCATTCCAAAAAGCTGATGTAATTAAAGGAATCTATTTTTTGTTCCTTTACTTCATCCCTTCCCAACTTTGCGTGACAGAGACACATTCATTTCGTAGGTAGTCTGAAACGCCTTTTCTGCGATACCTTGAAACAGAAACTACTTGTGGAATTCATAATCCAACAACAGTTAGTTAGCACTAGTGATATGTAACAAGCGGGCCGAAAAGTTTGTAGGCTAGCATAGAAAAAATTATATTTTTTGATAGAATTTGATTTTATTATTCAATATAGTTCCCAATATAGCGGTCATACAATTTTTCGATATCATATTTTTATAATACGATTTCTGTTTAGCCTCAAAATAGGCTTCAGTTTCGGCGATTAGCTCTTCATCGGCGTGAAATTTCTGTTCAGCGAGCATCCTCTTGAGGTCTGAAAACAGAAAAAAGTCGCTGAGGGCCAGATCTGGAGAGTACGGTGGATGCGGAAGCAATTCGAAGCCCAATTCATAGAATTTTACCATCGATGTCATTGATTTGTGACACGGTGCATTGTCTTGATGAAACAACACTTTCTTTTTTAAACAACAAAAGTTCTTTCACTAAAAATACTATAATTCAGATACTAATAGTGCAACAGCTGTCAAATTTATAAACGTGTCTTTAGAAGGTTAGGGCTAACTAAAAATCATAGGGATTTGATACTAGCAGTCATATATGGGTCAGCCTATGAACTTTTCAGCCTGCCCTTGTAGATTACATTATTATTTCACATTTGGATCGACGTATCTACTAACTAGGCACTTGACTGAATTCTCTTTATTTTTTGTCAAACTGGGGATAACACCTTGGGTGTCGAAATGCGTTTTAGAGTTCTAGCATCGTTCACGTGGCATCTCACATATTTGCTGAATTCGTAGCTGATCAGTGGAGAATTAGGTAGAGGAATAAATAAACAATGTTAACGTATTTTCTGTTTGCGAAGATTCGTTTTAAATGTTCTTTGGATTTTGCATTTATTCCCACACAATATTTCTACTACAATTAAGATTATCAAAGGGACAAAATTTCTAGAAATAAACATTGGTACTGGCGACGGTCCAGAATGTTATAGTTTACAAGAATTTTTCATTTTATTACCAATAAATTCATTTCGTGTGCTTTAAAGAAAGTAGTAAGGATTAGTTGTATTCAAGAAAACTATAATCCGATAATATTCTGCTTCATATAGGTACTTCTAGAAAATTTTTAATGGTGTCATTAATAGAAAAAGATTTCATTGTGCAAAACCTTTGGCGTGTTGGTTAAACTCACATTTATTCTACTTTAATCTTGTCTCTGGAGGGTCATCATCAAATCGATAGATATACGAGCTCAGAGTAGGTAATTTGAAATCAAGTTCCAAATAAACACAAAAAAAAAAAGATTCGCACCTTTTATAAAACTTTGATTTAGTAAGTTTACTATGATTCTTGTTTAATTCTAACAAAAGCGACATACAAAAAGAAAATAAACAAAGTAGTATTTCTTGAATAGACTTTCATAAGTCATATTGTTTCATTAGACCTGATACATAAAACCCCTGTTTCATTTATCATACCAGCCTTAAATTAATACAAAACAATTTCGATTCATTCATTGCCTGTTATTAGTGACAGACTTGCAGATGATTCTACCAGTATCTGCTCAGCTTAAAGTCAAAATGAGGATCAAACCTTATCCCACAATGCTCCTGTTAGTTCCCTTATTAGAGTTTTTTGTGATATAACTGCCATTATGTATGCGTCTAAAATTATTTTTATTAAAATTGAGTAAGCAGATGCAATAGGAATTTAATTTGTTCCCAAAAATAAAAGTTCCACTTCTACAAATCATTATAAAACAATGATTGAACCCGTTTAGCAACATTTTTGTTCTTCTCTTTCCGCGTTTTTGCAATTTCAAATGATTATTACAGTTTTTTATTAATTAATTAATTAAGAAAAGAAATTAAAAGTATTCAGGACAGAAGAAACAAAACAGAAACAAATTGACCATAAAATATCCGAAATGAGCTTTAAACTACGAAGAAAAAGTGTTAAAATCGGAAGACAATATGTTATTAAAATAACGTATACAAGTTAAGGATAATATTTAGAATATTCAAACCGACGAAAAGATAATCATAACAGAAAGATGGAAAAAAGTTTTTAATGAGGATGGACAATAAAGCACTACATGTGTAAACTGCAAAAGACAGAAGTGTATGGAAAGAACTGGAATAATTAACCAAAGATATTAATAAACAAAAAAAATAAGAAACTTTAAATTCGTACAGAAATACAAGAACCTATGCATAGAAAGGGAGGAAAAAAGAAAGATGAAAAAGCGAATTAGTTTTAACAGCAAGATTTAGACCGGGAAGTAAGAGTAAGATGGCAAGGTAGGTACCAGGAAGAAGAAGAAAAAAAAAAGATATGGAATAACAGGAAATGGTACAAAAAATGGGAAATTCAAATGGAAGGATAGGATGGTCTAAAAAGGATGAGGGAAATATTATGGAGGAGGAAAATAACAAAAAAGCGGGAGGAATAAGAATATTTAATTCGTAAAATTCATATATAGATGTAGAATAGCTAAAAGCCTTATAAAACACAATGTTTACAATAAAACTATCTATCTTTCTGTCTATTAATTCAAACACTGGTGACTATCGCTAGTTCACTTTTCTGGACATTTCGTACATTCGAGACCTTCCGAAGGAAAGGGTCGAATATAATAACGTATGTATGCATTTATGTATTTTGTTTTATATCACGGCCTTTCCGTACTTAAAATCGTGTGACCTGAAAATTGCTTCCTATCAGCTGGGAAATTTCCCTCTCCTTGGGGCCGTTCAAAATTTCCTGCCTCCAAACGGCTCGTTCGCTCGCATCACAATGGCCCTTTTCAAGCCTACGTAATGTACGTTCCAGGCTGAAATGTATAGACCGGCACCACACGTCCGCTGGTTCGGTGGCGATAGTGCGCTGCCTGTATCGACCGAATTTTGCTTACGTAACTGTGACGCGATTCACCTACTTTCTTTTCTCTCTCCTGGCCAAATATTAAAACAGGAACATTCTGTACTTACATTAAGCCCCCATCCGAACCCTTTTGTTCTGCGATTAAAAAGCGCCGAATCTCAAGATCAAAGACGAGAGAAAAAGGAAGAATGAAAAATTTATTATAAAGTGCATGGGAATTTATTATTCTCGCTCTTTTGTACTTTTGCAATAGTTTCGATTTGAGTTTTTACTATCATGTTGTAAATAGAAAGGAAAAATGGTATACACCTACTGCAAAATAATTATTATAACAATTGTTTCGTAGTCCAACGGTTTCTTCAGGTGGAGGAAATTATTATTAAAATACATTTGTTCAATTTTAAACGAAATATTCCAGACATTAAAATATTTCTTCAGAATATAAAATCATTTATTGTGAACCATGTTTATAGCATGAAATTAATTTTATAAAGATCTCACATTGACTGCTAGTGTTTTTTTATGTACGACTTTATACTATAAATCATAACAATTTTATTCATTTAACCTATTAGGCAAATTTTTATCACGAATTAGCGACCCGTGTTTCGCAAATATTGAAATTCCGTGATAAAAAATTATTTATATTAAAATAATATAAAGCTGAAACCGTCCAAATTAGACAGTTGGCTGTTAATCGCACTTAAATTTTCATTTCGGCAACGTTTTCATATATATGTATATGCAACTGACTATACACCCGAAAGAAGATATTTAAACCCGCTTAATGCTTTTCAATTGTTTATTTCCTACTAGAATACATCAAAATTGCTGATTCTTAATTAAAGATCATGATTAAATGAAACCATCCTGGATGTAAAAGCTAGGCATAGGAGCTCTTAATTCTTTTAATTAAACATTTTAATCCCCGCGAGTAGCAGAATATGGTCTGAGAAGAGATCTCTGTTTGATTGCAAAGCAATAACCTTTTTCGCGTTTTAATTCCCATTTGATGATGATGAAAAATGAGTTAAAAAGAAAATGTAAACAATTGTAACTGTATATAAAAATGGACTGTTAAAAAGAAGTTTTGTTTACGTAGAATGATGTACTCATCCTTCTAAAGAATGATTAAAAATCACAAAATTAAATGTACAATGGGACTAATCCATACATGAAAAGATAAATATTTTTCATAATACAAGCGAATTAAATCACAAAAAGAATAAAGTAACAAGGAGACCTAATAAAATAATCACAACATAGTACGGCTGAAAAAGGCTTCTATCGTTGTACAGGTGCAACAATCATTAATGTAAATTGTACCACAATTTATATATTGGTTCGATGGAAAACAATCTTTAAGAGGAAACAACCTGCTGTACCAATTTCAAATTACAAATAGAGGAGTACCCACCATTGTAGAAAACTTAAATTTGTATCTGCACTTTGCTGTGTTACATTATCGTTCTCTATAATATAAAATAAATTTACAGAGAGTAGGTAA
>NW_020442445.1:848704-855660 GCF_000699045.2 Agrilus planipennis
CCTCTAATATGTCTCTGACTAGACCTTCATGCCTGAGAAGGTGTCCTACCAACCTATCTCGCCTATTTTTTATTGACTTCCATAGAGTCCTCTGTTCTTCTATTCTTTCCAATACCTCTTCATTTCTAACCTTTTCTACCCACAATATCCTCATCATCCGCCCATAACACCACATTTCGAACTCTTCTAACCTTTTCTTTTCCGCCGCGCCCACTGTCCATGTTATATATAAAATTTTCTATTTATTTTCCGCAGCACTGCATGATGAAAATTTGAAATTTCAGCTTCACGGTTTTTAGAGTTTCAAAAACTACGTACAGTAATTTTATTGACGAAAAGTGTAATAATTGATTCTATTACTTTGTAAAAATGGAAATTCAAAAAGAACCTATTGGTAACTGAACCTTCCTTATTATAGAAGTAAAAATATACGAAGCAAAGTACGCTATGTTAACCTCTTTACTTGGATTCTCGCGCTTGCACATTATCCAAAGTACTCGAGACGATTGAACTTACAGTAACGAACATATCTGAAGTGGTGAGATTTTCGCTTGACGAGCTTTCGGCATCGTGTAGCTAGAGAATATTGCAAGAACGTCGTACTGAATTGCAATTAGACTTTCAAAATTGGATTATTGCATTAGTCTTATTCCTTTCTTTTCTAAGAAAGACACTTCGTAGTAAACTACAAACATGTTGTATCATTATCAAAAGACTATGGCTTCCATGGTCCTGAATTCAACCAAATGGAAATGATAAACCAACCTTGTTCTTGTCTTTAGTTCTAGTGTCCTAGACTTAGTGTATATATACAAGGAGAAAACTAAATCTTTATGACAACGTACAGATTACAATTTTCGATTGTAAATGACCGAATTTGTCGTAGAAATAGTAGAACCTAATAGGTAACTTGTAATAATCTCAATTTTGACTTTATTTCTTTAAACATTATTTCAAGTTTCTTAATTATTACAATTAAATTTGTAATCTGAACTAAAATAGCTAGTAAATTTATTTCTGCTGGAATTTTATTTTTAAAAATTCCAGTTCAAATTGTAATTTTTATTATTTTCGCTTACGAAGCAACGGGATAATGGGATAAATTGTAAATATCGCTTTAATGTTTAGGTAAATTTTCGTTTTTCATCTTCTCCGTGTACCTATAGCTTTAATTTTGAGTAAGTACAAAAATTTGCTGTCTATATCAAAATGACAGATAAGTTAGCATAGCTTGTTGTTTTTTTTTCTCTCTGGTAGAATTACCCGGTACTTTGGCGTTCCCGGAGCCATTATCCGGAACCTGGCAGGATTCTAAAAAAACTATCAGATCCGCCGAGTACTAGATCCAAACGGGCTACCCGGCCCATTCCTAACCTACATACTAAGTATTAAGCATGCTTCTGATAACCATAACGAATTAGTAGCTTTTTACTTCGTACGTGATGTAACAATAATCTAACGATAATTTGTAAAAATTTTGTGCTATTGTAAATTTATTTGAAAATAATTACAATGTTAAATAATCTTGATGACGTAATACTTTATACAATAGAGTTAATGTTCTTATGGGAACTACAATAAAGAGCAGGGAAGCAAAACAATTATTTAGTGATCTTGTTCCTGACCAAAGCTTGGTTTTGTTCTTCACAAAATGAAAAACAAGACTTCAAACAATAACTATTTAACAATTACAAAATGTGGGTAGTGTGTATCTTCCATAAGAAGGTTTACTATTATTTTTATGCAACAGTAAAACGCGACAATAATATTGTTTTAGTATTTCCTTTGTTAAACTCAGTATCAAAGAAAAACCACAATTGCGACAAATTGTCATAGACTATTTAGAATGTAGGTAAACGAAATATTTATTAGAGTGACAAAGCTTTATATATATATATGGATGACGATTCCACAAAGTTTAGAAGTTGTAAAAGAGAAAATGAATTTAACAGCACATTCTGTTTAAAAATAAAAAGAAAAGAAAATCACGTATTTCAGTTAGAGTTGGCAATCTCCCAGGAAGTCAATGCGGGAAACTCAGAAAGCGCTTGATATTCTATGCCTTCTGATTTTAAATTTCGATATCCTACTACTCCAGAGTTTCCATCAGTTTCTCCGAGTCAACTTTGATGCAAATGAAATATACCTGTAAATCCGAGCTGTTAGGAATAAGTAGGTATTTATGACGAGGTAGCGCATCACGTCGCAAAATCACTTATTGGGCACTGAAATTGGCTTAAATATATAAACTTTACTCTATTTAAAGATTAATTTATTAAGACGGTAAAACACTGCATAACTTTTCAATCATATACGTACAATATAATAAGTACTTAAAAGGATCAAATTCGTGTATGTGTAGGTATCTTCAAGTGTTCCAACATCATCTGTGTGCAAAGTTAAACAATCAATAAAGTAAGAGGGGTGGTTGTTTTCAATGGTGTCACTACATTATGCGACAGTGCGAACAATTGATTTGGAGAAACCGTGTAAGGAAACGTGGTGATAACTCCAAGTTAATTAACAGCAAACATCACACTTTACATATCTGTTTAGCTTTACAAGCCGAACGGAAATGAGATAAAGTCAATTTCCGCGCTAAAGTGGCATTAATATATACATTACTTCAACAAGACAAAGTCCACTTCGTTCGCTTAGCTACTCGAACAATCTAAAAGCTGGTTCATATACTTACACAATTGTGCGAAATTCTAACACTAAATTAAGAAAGTTTAATGGCAGATAGAACATGTGGGTAGGATTATTTTTGTACCTTGTATCGCACGAATTTTGCTCCAAACTGATGGGATTTGGATCTACATTTATCGGTTGAAATGATACAACTAAAATCGCTCGTTTTTTAACTCACGTTTATAAGTCGTGCGCTCAAACTAAGAATCATGTTCTAAAAATGGCCTACGTCTTATGTTGCGACACAGTCGAACTGCCCCCCCCCTTTGGCTTTCTTAATTAATTAATTATCTGACGATTGCTATTGCTTTGTTAGTACTATAACTTAATAATACAGCGTCAGCATTTGTAGTTATTCATTATTGAAGTCAGTAAAGTAGATAAAAGCTAAACATGCTTGCAGTATCGTTGTTATATATTTTTTATAACATTTTGGGGACATCCCCTGCAGAACTTTACAAAATTTTATAAGCAATTTTCCACGCGTAAAGATAAGCCGTTCCGTAGAAATCCTTTATAGCACACAATGGATTAATTTTTTAAATAATAGAAACTAAAAAATTGTTAAATGAACGGTTATTGTCGTCTAAGTGACAGACAATTATCATTTGTTACCATTTTTATTCAATTATGTATGGCAATAAGAATAAATGTTAGGAAGACAATCTACTTATTACATATTCTAATCATGGAAAATGTACGGTATATTTATGAGACACTTGAATATTATGGGACTATAGAGGAAACTCGATTACCAAGTAAGAACGTGAGCGATAAGCGAAACCAGTGATACACATTATACAGTTGTACAATCGTGGTCCAAATTAACTGTACGTTTCGGTATCTGTAGATTGAAAATAGTTACTGATCATATGTAGTGTTGCAGTTTTTAATATATCATTTAATTTTGGATCTCTCTAATCTCATATTTTGTTGGAGGAGGAAAGAATATATAATTAAACAAAAAGTGAAGTTGAAGACTACAGGTTGAAAAAGGAATGAATTAAAAATGGATCAAAAATAGAATTAGAATCATCAACAGTCTAGAAATTGAGCTGTTATTATGAGGATAATTAAGGAAGAGTCATGTGAATGTGTTTTAAAATAGAGAGGCCACAAGGAGATAATCACTGTTGTAAATGTCGATCATAATAAGTATCAAGAATTAGATTTTGCCACCAAGACACTAAAGACACTTGTCAGTGAAATGCATGTTAAGAAGAAATGGGAATCATAGACTTCATGCAGCAGGTAGGTACACAAAGTTTAAATTATATTAGAAGAGATTACCGGAATGTTAAGCTACTGATAAAGAAAAGAATGGCAAATAAATAATTCTGAAATAGAATTCAGAAAAATAGCATTTGCAAAATAATACAACAAACACAGAATATATAAAAAGCATGCTAATCTTATTGGATCTCATCAGCACGAGGAAGACAGTTCCTACAGACAAACAGGTGGTCTGAACTCCACCTGCTGCACAACGATTGATGAATAATTACAAACAGCGTGGTGAACACCATCTGTAGAATTCTGCTGCATTTTGTTCTGTTTGATTATTACTTGTCTGCCACGCAGGGAATGAATTCGACAGATCGATATCCATGTAGATCTTGTCGAATATCTTCGAATTCCACAAAATGTAGCAATGTTCTACAAATGGCGTTCACCATGCTGTTTGTAATAATTGATAGAATATACCTAAGTAAATACATTTGTACAGTTGGTCAAATTATTTAAATTTTGATTATATATAATTATAGAAACAATGCATTGAAGTTTGTTAACAGATAATGGCATAATTCCTAGTGAACTATTGTGAATGTTGTATTGAAAAAGCAGGTTTTGTACTTATACGTAATCAAATCTATTACCTATGAGTACAATAGTTTAAAGCTTAATTTTCAGAGATCTCATAAATTAGAAGTAATAGTGAACATATTAAAGGGCATAGCACCAGTGTATTCGTTGTCAAGGGAGCCAATAAAAGTAACACAACGTATGATCGTTAATTTCACGCCAGTTGAACAACAACTAGACATGTACGAGGGTGGATTGATAAGTTTCCGGCCTGACCAAGAAAAACAAGGTTTTTAAAAATTTTTTTTTTTTATTTCTCAACATAATCTCCTCCAAGGCTGATACATTTCTCATAGCGGTGTTCCAGTCTATTAATGCCATCTCTATAGACTGATTCGTCAAGCTCCTCAAAATAACCATTTACAGCTTCNACCTATTAGGCAAATTTTTATCACGAATTAGCGACCCGTGTTTCGCAAATATTGAAATTCCGTGATAAAAAATTATTTATATTAAAATAATATAAAGCTGAAACCGTCCAAATTAGACAGTTGGCTGTTAATCGCACTTAAATTTTCATTTCGGCAACGTTTTCATATATATGTATATGCAACTGACTATACACCCGAAAGAAGATATTTAAACCCGCTTAATGCTTTTCAATTGTTTATTTCCTACTAGAATACATCAAAATTGCTGATTCTTAATTAAAGATCATGATTAAATGAAACCATCCTGGATGTAAAAGCTAGGCATAGGAGCTCTTAATTCTTTTAATTAAACATTTTAATCCCCGCGAGTAGCAGAATATGGTCTGAGAAGAGATCTCTGTTTGATTGCAAAGCAATAACCTTTTTCGCGTTTTAATTCCCATTTGATGATGATGAAAAATGAGTTAAAAAGAAAATGTAAACAATTGTAACTGTATATAAAAATGGACTGTTAAAAAGAAGTTTTGTTTACGTAGAATGATGTACTCATCCTTCTAAAGAATGATTAAAAATCACAAAATTAAATGTACAATGGGACTAATCCATACATGAAAAGATAAATATTTTTCATAATACAAGCGAATTAAATCACAAAAAGAATAAAGTAACAAGGAGACCTAATAAAATAATCACAACATAGTACGGCTGAAAAAGGCTTCTATCGTTGTACAGGTGCAACAATCATTAATGTAAATTGTACCACAATTTATATATTGGTTCGATGGAAAACAATCTTTAAGAGGAAACAACCTGCTGTACCAATTTCAAATTACAAATAGAGGAGTACCCACCATTGTAGAAAACTTAAATTTGTATCTGCACTTTGCTGTGTTACATTATCGTTCTCTATAATATAAAATAAATTTACAGACTAGTGAAAAGCGGAAAATTCTATTTTCCAACATTAGCCACCTAGCGGAAACGCTACGAACTTGGCTTTTCACTTTCGAGAGGGAGCTTTCGAGTAAACCTGTAGGAAAGCGTTTTCCACCCTTCCACGAAAATTTCACGTACAGCTGCCGCCATCTACAGGCAACACCCGGTAAAAAAGCTCAGGATAACGAACTTCTAGTTCTAAAGTTCACCGCTACTATTTAGACATATTACAATCAATAGATGGACTTTGACCCCCAAGCCGCTTTGTCATGATGACGATGATTATGACGACAATGAAATTGTTCTCCGGGAGACAACCCGTCAGCAAACGCAGGGGTCTTATAATAATAATTGAGATTGGAACCCAGCAAGCTCCGTCCTTAAATGCATGCGGCTTTCTATGTGTGTGTGACCACACATTGAATTAACCCTTAAGCTTAATGGAAGCTGAGAGGAATATCTTGTAAGCTAATTTCACAGTATCTCGAGTTAATCGTTGCCCTAAGCCTGAGATATTATAACTAAATCTCTCTAAATGCAAAACAGATTGAATGTTTGCAAATTATAGGTCACGACTGAGCTTTATATGCCCATTATCATTACAGTGGAGTAAACGTAATCAAAAGGGACCATTGTTTAGGAATAATTTATAACTGCATAAAAATTCATTACAACTTCTGAAATGTATTCTAAGCAGGTTAAAGTTCAATGTCTACCTGTTGGTGTTGTACGCTAAATCACTATTTGTTTATTCATCATCGTAAAGTCGTCAGTCCTAAGACTGGTTGGGCACGCACCTCCACTCCTTCCTATCTTGAGCTAACCTTCGCATTTCCTTAAAACTATAACATCCCACATCCTTAACTATTTGCGAACAGTAATCTAATCTAGGTCTACCTCTACCCCTCCTAACTCCTGTTTCTGCCTCTAATATGTCTCTGACTAGACCTTCATGCCTGAGAAGGTGTCCTACCAACCTATCTCGCCTATTTTTTATTGACTTCCATAGAGTCCTCTGTTCTCCTATTCTTTCCAATACCTCTTCATTTCTAACCTTTTCTACCCACGATATCCTCATCATCCGCCTATAACACC
>NW_020442445.1:860850-864264 GCF_000699045.2 Agrilus planipennis
GATTTTCCTGCTTTTCCATTTTTACGAAAACCACAGAGGCGTCTTGTTCAGCGTGCTGTCAAACCTACACTAGCAAGGAGATCGGGCTGAAACTATAGCTACAAGCTATCCAAGGATGGTACTATAGAATGTCACCTCAAGGTAGGCCTAGTGGCGTCATCTCTTGGTTAGGCCGGAAACTTATCAATCCACCCTCGTATACCTTGATGACTTTGGTGCGACGCTCTGAAATATACGCTGTCCTTCTGTCAAATTGTATACAAACCAAGAAAAATATAGTCCTAGCTAAAATAAATCACGATTTCTTCGACTTCTGTCATGTCTTTGTGGCTCCTTACTTTCCTTCGTCCTGGTTTTGTTCGTTATTCAAAACCAATTTTGTCAATCGATTTAACGTCACCTTATCGTATAAACTTCTATTTATTCTCTTTTTGTCTTTTAATGCTAGTCTGGGATTATTTTCCTTTTGCCTTTTACGTAATTGAGTTAACCCTTGCCACATGTTTTTACTTTTTGCATCATATCAACTAATTAGACACGGACATTTTATTTCAATTTAGGTACATATTACATACAATAAATAATACGTACAATTAAGCTATTGTACGAGGTTAAATAACAATGTTAAAATGATTTTCCATAATTTTAGAAGTTTCTAATTGTTTACCTTTTTGAAAAAATATACACAGTCCTAGCCGCAAATTTACTTTTGAATTTTATTTGGTTTAAAGTAAATTCATTTAAAATTTACTTTCACTTCATTAACTAATTCAAACTGCATTTGCAAATTAAACCCAAATTGGTTCTAGTTTGAAATTGATTTGTAAATACAATAACATTTTCTAAGTGTAATGTAAATGTATGATTAAAACAGTATTAGTGGATGCGAAAACATTAACAAAGAAAACCAAAACGACTTTAGTCAAATAGAAATCCTGCATCCTCTTTACTGTTATCTTCCCGTTTGATGTATAGAAATTCTGGAATATTGTTAATAAAATTATAGTAAACAGAATTAACCCACGCGTTATTAGTTAAATTCTGTTTGTACTGTGCGTGATATTTATCAATTCATTTATCATTGCTGGAAATTCGCTCTCTCTTGAACTGGCATTAATTTGATGACCCCGCAGAATGCAGAAATGCTGTTATCCGTAGGCACTGTTAAAACGATGCCCTCGGAACATTCAAATGGAATCAAAGAGCCGTGCAACAAACTGCACACCAACAATAGGAACCGGAGATTAATAAAATCAACAGAGGCAAATAAACGTTTAGTTTATTTTGTCAATTAATTTTAAAATCAAACACACTCAATATAAGCAACTTGCTTATAAAAATATACCAAAAAACTGTCACCAGTGGCACAGTGTCCCCAACAATAAAAAAAATTACGTGATCACATTCGTACTTAGTTTGAATGTCTGTTATCAGTAGACAGCAATGGGTGCATGTTTACAAAATAGCAATAGAGAGGGTTGTTGCTCATTTCGAGTAGGGATTGTCAATGCATTGATACTTAAGATTTTCTTGAAGAATTTCCCGATTGGTCTATTCGGATATATCAAAGATTTATAGTATGTATAACAATCTAGTATTCATGGAGCGATCCAAAATATTTTTGTCAAAAAATATGAACTTTATTTAACGCGCTTTTGAAACTATCATTAATTTTTCATATCATTCCGGTAATTGCTAGTGTAAGAAAACAAACATGGTCCTTCGAGCCGGATCTATCAAAAATGATAATGGTTTGGCTACAAAAAAATTAATAAAGTGACCCACAGCTTTTTGTTGTCCTCTACTCCGCATGCCGAAATACTTCAAAGAACTAAATAATAACATTATTCTTTGTAAGAGCACACAAGTTTTCTAACAAGAAAGAATAGGTATAACAAGAAACAATGTAGAATAAGGAAAAGATAAGGAAGTGTCTTTCAGAATTTCTCAACTGAGTAACTACACGTGTATGCAGCTATGCACCTCTCTAGAGAATACATTTTCCAATTGTATCTACAAGAAATACCCATGTCATTTATTTTACATGGCGTACGTAACAGCCCAAGAACTTGTAGGTTCGAATAATTTTCCGGGAAGAAGAAAATCATATTTGAATTCATGAAATACAAATGAATGCAGTTGTATTTTTCATGGAGTTTAAATATATCTTTCTAACAAGTAAAATGGGATTAAGGGATTTCTTAGTACTTCAGTCATTAGGTTTGTTTGTGTTTCTATGTATTAGGTACTTGGAGGTTTGTAATGATAATTTGTTTGGTTCTTTTCTCAAGCTCTGACCTGGACTGCCACCTTAGATATCCAGGCCATTGTTGTTTGACCAAAATGAAATTTTTAATTAAAAACTCCCAATCTTTTGACGTTTTGGATGTGGTTAAATGTCATTATTCTAACATANCCAACCTATCTCGCCTATTTTTTATTGACTTCCATAGAGTCCTCTGTTCTTCTATTCTTTCCAATACCTCTTCATTTCTAACCTTTTCTACCCACAATATCCTCATCATCCGCCCATAACACCACATTTCGAACTCTTCTAACCTTTTCTTTTCCGCCGCGCCCACTGTCCATGTTATATATAAAATTTTCTATTTATTTTCCGCAGCACTGCATGATGAAAATTTGAAATTTCAGCTTCACGGTTTTTAGAGTTTCAAAAACTACGTACAGTAATTTTATTGACGAAAAGTGTAATAATTGATTCTATTACTTTGTAAAAATGGAAATTCAAAAAGAACCTATTGGTAACTGAACCTTCCTTATTATAGAAGTAAAAATATACGAAGCAAAGTACGCTATGTTAACCTCTTTACTTGGATTCTCGCGCTTGCACATTATCCAAAGTACTCGAGACGATTGAACTTACAGTAACGAACATATCTGAAGTGGTGAGATTTTCGCTTGACGAGCTTTCGGCATCGTGTAGCTAGAGAATATTGCAAGAACGTCGTACTGAATTGCAATTAGACTTTCAAAATTGGATTATTGCATTAGTCTTATTCCTTTCTTTTCTAAGAAAGACACTTCGTAGTAAACTACAAACATGTTGTATCATTATCAAAAGACTATGGCTTCCATGGTCCTGAATTCAACCAAATGGAAATGATAAACCAACCTTGTTCTTGTCTTTAGTTCTAGTGTCCTAGACTTAGTGTATATATACAAGGAGAAAACTAAATCTTTATGACAACGTAAAAATTACAATTTTCGATTGTAAATGACCGAATTTGTCGTAGAAATAGTAGAACCTAATAGGTAACTTGTAATAATCTCAATTTTGACTTTATTTCTTTAAACATTATTTCAAGTTTCTTAATTATTACAATTAAATTTGTAATCTGAACTAAAATAGCTAGTAAATTTATTTCTGCTGGGATTTTATTTTTACAAATTCGG
>NW_020442445.1:867702-879750 GCF_000699045.2 Agrilus planipennis
ACGATTTTCCTGCTTTTCCATTTTTACGAAAACCACAGAGGCGTCTTGTTCAGCGTGCTGTCAAACCTACACTAGCAAGGAGATCGGGCTGAAACTATAGCTACAAGCTATCCAAGGATGGTACTATAGAATGTCACCTCAAGGTAGGCCTAGTGGCGTCATCTCTTGGTTAGGCCGGAAACTTATCAATCCACCCTCGTATACCTTGATGACTTTGGTGCGACGCTCTGAAATATACGCTGTCCTTCTGTCAAATTGTATACAAACCAAGAAAAATATAGTCCTAGCTAAAATAAATCACGATTTCTTCGACTTCTGTCATGTCTTTGTGGCTCCTTACTTTCCTTCGTCCTGGTTTTGTTCGTTATTCAAAACCAATTTTGTCAATCGATTTAACGTCACCTTATCGTATAAACTTCTATTTATTCTCTTTTTGTCTTTTAATGCTAGTCTGGGATTATTTTCCTTTTGCCTTTTACGTAATTGAGTTAACCCTTGCCACATGTTTTTACTTTTTGCATCATATCAACTAATTAGACACGGACATTTTATTTCAATTTAGGTACATATTACATACAATAAATAATACGTACAATTAAGCTATTGTACGAGGTTAAATAACAATGTTAAAATGATTTTCCATAATTTTAGAAGTTTCTAATTGTTTACCTTTTTGAAAAAATATACACAGTCCTAGCCGCAAATTTACTTTTGAATTTTATTTGGTTTAAAGTAAATTCATTTAAAATTTACTTTCACTTCATTAACTAATTCAAACTGCATTTGCAAATTAAACCCAAATTGGTTCTAGTTTGAAATTGATTTGTAAATACAATAACATTTTCTAAGTGTAATGTAAATGTATGATTAAAACAGTATTAGTGGATGCGAAAACATTAACAAAGAAAACCAAAACGACTTTAGTCAAATAGAAATCCTGCATCCTCTTTACTGTTATCTTCCCGTTTGATGTATAGAAATTCTGGAATATTGTTAATAAAATTATAGTAAACAGAATTAACCCACGCGTTATTAGTTAAATTCTGTTTGTACTGTGCGTGATATTTATCAATTCATTTATCATTGCTGGAAATTCGCTCTCTCTTGAACTGGCATTAATTTGATGACCCCGCAGAATGCAGAAATGCTGTTATCCGTAGGCACTGTTAAAACGATGCCCTCGGAACATTCAAATGGAATCAAAGAGCCGTGCAACAAACTGCACACCAACAATAGGAACCGGAGATTAATAAAATCAACAGAGGCAAATAAACGTTTAGTTTATTTTGTCAATTAATTTTAAAATCAAACACACTCAATATAAGCAACTTGCTTATAAAAATATACCAAAAAACTGTCACCAGTGGCACAGTGTCCCCAACAATAAAAAAAATTACGTGATCACATTCGTACTTAGTTTGAATGTCTGTTATCAGTAGACAGCAATGGGTGCATGTTTACAAAATAGCAATAGAGAGGGTTGTTGCTCATTTCGAGTAGGGATTGTCAATGCATTGATACTTAAGATTTTCTTGAAGAATTTCCCGATTGGTCTATTCGGATATATCAAAGATTTATAGTATGTATAACAATCTAGTATTCATGGAGCGATCCAAAATATTTTTGTCAAAAAATATGAACTTTATTTAACGCGCTTTTGAAACTATCATTAATTTTTCATATCATTCCGGTAATTGCTAGTGTAAGAAAACAAACATGGTCCTTCGAGCCGGATCTATCAAAAATGATAATGGTTTGGCTACAAAAAAATTAATAAAGTGACCCACAGCTTTTTGTTGTCCTCTACTCCGCATGCCGAAATACTTCAAAGAACTAAATAATAACATTATTCTTTGTAAGAGCACACAAGTTTTCTAACAAGAAAGAATAGGTATAACAAGAAACAATGTAGAATAAGGAAAAGATAAGGAAGTGTCTTTCAGAATTTCTCAACTGAGTAACTACACGTGTATGCAGCTATGCACCTCTCTAGAGAATACATTTTCCAATTGTATCTACAAGAAATACCCATGTCATTTATTTTACATGGCGTACGTAACAGCCCAAGAACTTGTAGGTTCGAATAATTTTCCGGGAAGAAGAAAATCATATTTGAATTCATGAAATACAAATGAATGCAGTTGTATTTTTCATGGAGTTTAAATATATCTTTCTAACAAGTAAAATGGGATTAAGGGATTTCTTAGTACTTCAGTCATTAGGTTTGTTTGTGTTTCTATGTATTAGGTACTTGGAGGTTTGTAATGATAATTTGTTTGGTTCTTTTCTCAAGCTCTGACCTGGACTGCCACCTTAGATATCCAGGCCATTGTTGTTTGACCAAAATGAAATTTTTAATTAAAAACTCCCAATCTTTTGACGTTTTGGATGTGGTTAAATGTCATTATTCTAACATAGGATATGACTAAACGGCCGCTGGTGGAATCATTATACAGCGTGTTTGAAATATCTATTATTATAAGTATTATGCTTTAACGGTACCATTCTCCCAATGTATGGGTTTTACCTACTAGTAGATTAATATGAAAAAATGACGTAACTGAATTTATGAAGCAAAAACCAACCAACTTTCTAAAAACGGCAAAATTCTTTACACTTAATTATTGGAAAAAGGTTCCTGTACTCATGTACACACTCGGTGGAATTTATACTTCGATTAAAGTGTGCAGTGCCGTCCCTACAGAACTAGGAACACACCCCAATCAACAAATTGCTATAACCTTCCACTTCTTCCTATCCTGAGCTAATCTTCGTATTTCCCTAAAACCAGACACCCCACATCCTTAAGTAGCTATTTGTGAACAGTAATCTAATCTAGGTCTACCTCTACTCAACTTAAGTCTTTCTGTTTCTAACACGTCTATAACTAGTCCTTTATGCAAGAGAAGTCCTATCAGGCACTTATTCTTTCTAATACTTCCTCATTTCTAACGTTTTTTTGTCCACGCCTGTAACACCACCGCTTTTAACCTTTTCTTTTTCGCCGCACCCACCGTTCATATTTTGCACCCAACATAATCTTTTTCGAATTTCTGAACTAACCGTTCGCGAACATAAAAGTGAGTTATTTTTGTCGAAGATGACTATCCTTTGTTTTATATCTCTACTGCTCCTTCCATCTTGAGTTATCTGTCTTCGTAGATATCGAAAATCAGTCACTTATTTCTACTTTTTCTTCCCTCACATGCTAGTATTACTAATAAACCTATTATACTGTATAAATCTAAAGCCTATTCTAGTCCTTCTACACATCTATACTTCTATGGTTTATATTCTAGGGTTCTTACCATCCCCGGTAAGACTCCAGCACACACAGGCGGCGTTATCGCCCACATTGACAAAGACCGGACTACAGCCACCAATCACAGCTACGCTGTTAATGCGGGCGCAACTTCCGTTGCATGATAAAATTTTACTCTCAACAAAACAAAATACCTAAGTATAACTTCAAATGAACTAATAAAAAGAACCACACCACGAACAGTAAGGTATATGCCTGGATTGTTTTAATTTTATGTTGTTCCAAAGTAAAATGTTCGTGTAAAGCTGCATTTATTGTTAGTAAACTACGTCAATGAATGCTCCTTCGCCCATCACTTCATGAAAACTTTATTGCATTCGACGTTCAGCGTCGTCATTCGCCTCAGCTTTCGCCCATTCTACTGCCAATGGGTCTCGTGACTCGTGAGTCTATTTGGTCATTGAAATTTATATCTAATAAAAGCAAATAGAACTTATTGCTCGCATTTTATGTTCTTACAGGCTCGATTTAAATTTCGGATTCCCTATTAAGCTCTCACTAATAAAACGATTTAGTTTTCTATATCAGCACAATCCCCGAATATAAACATTATTATTTTAATTTGTAATAAATTTGCGGCTATTAGCAAATAAACTGAATATTAGGCGCTTGCTATTAGGTAACATTAAGAAGTATATTAAAAACATAAAATTATACAGGGTAATTTTGTTAAAGAAACATTTATGCCGCGTAAACCATTGGAAATGTTCAATCCGGCCAGTAGCTTTGATATATCGTATATACAATGACGTAACCTGAAATATTCCGACCTGTTTGCATTTCAAATGAAATTATTAAAATAGCGGCATATACACTGGGCTTCATCTAATCGAGTTTATTCCTTCTTGTAATGGATTATCCGTCCTCAACATTGTTAGAATTACATGAATGCAAACTTTATGTTGATTATCTATTAGGTATACGTAGCAACAAATAAATGTACCTATCTGATAAGTTTCTTACAAAAGGTATCTATAGAGGGCAACATATTACTTGATATTTATACATTTTGTTTTTAAGGAGAAAGAAGGAAAATATATATTTGACGTACTAGAGGTAATTTAGAATGACATGAACCTTGCCATTGGATTGCCTTGTGATAAAATTCAGACAGTTCCTTGATTTGAGCTTCAACTCCGTCCATGCTACGAGGATTCTCGACCATCTTAAGATTCATGTCATTCTAAACTATCTATACCAACAAATACATACTACAACCCTTTTAATTTGCTTCATCATTTAATGATGTACTGTACGTCTGCACATTTCTATATTACATAGCATCCCTATACAAAAAGTTTTAGTCTCTCAGAGTCTTTCAGCGTCTCTGAGAGCGTCTCTCACAGTCTTTCACAGTCTCTCAGTTATTGCCTAAGTGTTTTTATGGATCTCTCACAGTCTCTGTATGAGACTCGAACGATAAAATTGTTAATTAAGGGATTCGAGTCTCTCACAGAGAGACTGAATGAATAAAACTGAAAAATTGAGAGACTCGAGTCTCTCGTAGAAAGACTGGGATCTCTGAAATACGTTGAACTTAGAAAATTTTAACCATGTCTATCGAGACACCACTTATTGAGAGATTTGAGTCTCTCGTTCAGAGATTCGAGTCTCTCGTTCAGAGACTGGATACGAAATGAGGATCTCTGTATGAGCGACTCAAGTCTCTCGTTCAGAGATGCTAAACAGGTTTTTTGATAGTCTCTCTCAGCAACACCAAAGAGACTCGATGAGAGACGAAGACTCCAGTCTCGCTTTCAGAGACTGAGAGACTGAACATTTTTGACGTGACAATGTCTTATAATTCAATGGAGCCGGCTGCACGCACGAAAAAACATGACTCATGCGGCGTTACCCCGCTCTGAGGCGTTCCATTTAAGGCTTGAAGTGCAAGCGAGAGCGCGGAACGAGCGACAAACAGGCACAATCGGCCTCCGCGTTCGGCAGCGTTCGACATCTGTCTCTCTCCTACTTGAGTGAGCGATGCGTCCGTGTGGACAGCTGCTATACAATAATACATTTCCATTTACCTTCTCTATATCCATACAAAATATCTATCAAACAAATAAAATTAAAATTTTCTTTTGAAAAATGAAACCATTCCATCAGTATTTTCTTATGACGTTGTCACGTTCAACTATCGTCAGTAAACCGACTTTACAGACAACCGATTTTTATCTCGGAATTACAGTAAAAAATAAGCAGTTAAGTTATAAAGCGCAAGACGATTATAAATTAGAAATAGATGTAGAACGTGTAGCTATTCTTTAAAGAAACGTTCAAGCTTGTAAGAATTTCCAAATATCTTGTTGGCATTGTCTAACGTAAAACCAATTTTTACTTCTTTGTTCTCCATTACTCTCCCTATTTTCAGCCGTCAATCATGCGATTTTCAAATCCCTTAACGTCAGCTGGAACTGGTAGGAATACGCATTTACAAGAATTGTATTATCAGTCAAGTGAGCGCTTGCGGCTTTTACAAAAAAGGCCTATACACTACGTTGCTTGAAACAATCGAGCAACTTTCAAATGACTAAATCAGATTAGAATGTCTTCGACAAAGAGGAAAATAAAGTCTACTAAAAAAGAAAGCCTTTTGAAAAAGAATGGTTTTGTTAGAAATATACCTCTTCTTTTTTATTTCTTTTTTTTTTATGACGAATAACAATTATTGAACAAATAATCAGATTAATTGGGTACTTAAATAAAAAAGAATCATTATTATCAAATGTGAGGTTAACCATGGTTCGCCCGATAATTTATTCATCATAAATGAAGGGGGTGTATGCTGGGTTTCATAATAGTTAAGATTTAGAAATATGAAAATATGCGTGCCCTTTATAGGATGGTAGAGTATGAGGGTAAATTAGTCCCTCACTTGATATTATACATTATAACCCTTTATCGATCTTTAAAACACAAACGTGAAAAGCACTCCGCTATAGTATATGTGGAACAAGTCACACTTGATCCTATTTCTTCGTAAAATTGTATTGTAGCTCTTTATTTTTGCTATTTGGTTTCGGCAAAAAATTGGCCGAACGTTAGGCCCCACCGAAACTTTGCGTTCGTGAATTATCACACGTCGCTCGGTTGACTTCGTAGCAGTAATATCGAAAGAAATAATTTATTTCAAATAAACGATTATTTTTTCGCATACTTCAATTATTGTTTCTTTTTTTATTTCATTTAATACGTTTAAACTGTCTGTATAAGTGTATATAAACAAAAAAAAAGTTTCAGTTTCGGATTCGGTTCCGGCCGAAATTGAAACTGATCCGATTTCGGTAGAAAGTCGTGTTTCGGTAGGACACTGGTGTTCAATGCACAATCATAAAGTACAGCCGACGTATTAACGAAACTTATGCAGCGGGGAATACATGGATACTTGCCCCTCTTAATTTAAGGGCAATATACACAAATGATTCTTATTTGTTTATTTTTCTAACATCTACGGCATCAAACGATATAAGTTTCAATTTTTTCCTTTTATAGTAAACTAGTGACCCGCCCCAGCTTCGCACGGGTGCAACGCGGATACTAAATATATTTTTGTTTTGTTTAGATTATTATCAAAAAGGGGAAATCTTCAAAAGATACCCCCTGAACATACTAAATATACTACAGAATGTCTTTATATACAACATTTACAGTTTTTTGTCATTAGACAATACAAACCGGCCTCCCGGGCGGTACCGCCGCAACCGTTACGTCCCTGCATATTAAATCTGTAATATTTTCGAAAATATTCATTTAAATTACATGCTGTAAAGGGCCATATCGATCTATATTAAATGCACAATGTATTTAAGGTACCTAATTGGGTAAGAATTAATGCTGTATTGCCTACAATCGCTTCGTAAATAAGTCACTATTTCTCACAAAAAGTATAGGATAAAAATGGTTATTGTGGGTAATCCCTAATAGATAGACCCTTTTAAGATGTACAATATTGTAGTACATTATTTTGATCTATCTCGTAGGGTTCAGCCAGCGTTTGCAATGTAAGTGCAAAAAATGTGTTTACTTACGACATCACATTAGAAACCTCTAAAATTATCAGTGTTTCCGTACTATATTATGCATGTATTATACATGTAAACCTTCCTCTTTAATCACTCTATCTTTAAAAAAAAAAACTGCATCAAAATCCGTTGCGTAGTTTTAAAGATTTAAGCATACATAGGGACAGACAGCGGGAAAGCGACCTTGTTTTATACTATGTAGTGATAAGTAGCTACCTATCGAGAAATATACCAGAAGTTTCGATGTTCAGGATAAATTATTATTATTAATTTAAATAGGTATGCCTACAAATGAAATTAGGAATTTTATTATATGAGTAGAATTGACAGCGTATTCTACAACCTACATGCTAATAAAAGAGGGCATCAAATTTAATAAGCAATATTTCAACTATTTTCATTTAATTTGTTCTACCTTTTAAAACGTACTTCCGGGACTATAATTTGAACCACTGTATTGCTTCTTGTTGATACAAAAAAGGTAGTATGCTTCCTGAATTTAAAAAAATCTCATATTTACACAGCAAAGCCGTATTTCGGGCCAGGACACCCACAATTATTCCATTAGTGAAATTGTAATAGCGAATCTCACAGACAAGAATGTAAATTAACCGAAATATGGTAAAATAGGAAGGAAAAGCATTAGAATTTAAAATGTGTTTGGCCCATTCGTATATATTTCTCTCAATGGGAAGTCAGGTCGATTTGGGTCGATTTGGGGAAGTCGACAAAACGAATGAGAAAACTGACGAGTGATATTTTTGATGGAAAAATGATACGTGCTGAAGTGTGACGTATAATGTGAGTAATAAAGTTGGTTAGTTTTTTTTTAAATCCGACAAATTATTCTAGACATTGTGTTTCTAACTGGATTCTTTTGCGTACTTCATTCCTATCAACCACTAATACTGGTAGGCGGGCAGTCCCTTCAACATACACTGTGGTGAAAAGCCGGATGGTAGAGCGGAATCACATCTTTAGAGACGCAGCAAACAAAGACAAAGAAGAAGTAATGAAATTATCTGTGGAATAAAATTATACCAGTGTTTGTTTAAATGAACTTGGACTACAACAAGCGGGTCGTATGGTCGATGTCGTCCAATTCGCATTCGCAGCTCAGATGAGCAAAGACAGATCACTGATCCATTCAAAAACAAAAACTTTTGGATGTTTCATTCCCACCGGACTACGCCGGAAGGTAGGGCGGAAGACCCTCTTCAGCCTCCTTTCAGGAATCGCGAGAATGAGTGGATGGTGGTTCGGGTGAGAAAGATGAGACGGATGAAATGAAGACAGAATAAGAGAATGAAAGATTATCTGTGGAATATTACTGCCCATCCAAGGAAACCACAGAAAAACTTGGAGGAAGGCGAACCCGAAATCGAACCGGTGTCCTCACGAATGTTAAGCATGGGCTAAACCTCTAGACCATGCCGCTCGGTATCCATTCAGTTGTTTACATTATTTTCTAGATAAGGAAAGTTGTATTTCGGGCGTCACATAATACGTAACAACTGAGCAAGTGGATTAAATTGCTCACTATCTGTGGCAAATTTTATCCTGCTGGAAAATGCTGTTGATGTTTTAGTGGTCATACATATTCACGGTTATCGTATAACGAAGAAGTTGTAATTTTAAATCTTGAACGGTCGATGCCGACATTTACCAACTTTGACAGTATAAACCGCCGTCACTGTAACAGTTCAAGAGTCTCTCAGTATCAGTCCATATGGTAGGGGATAGATGTAATTAGTGTGCAGTTTCTATAGTGTATTAGTTGTTCTTGCACAAACGGCGTGGAAACAGTTTCTGACGTTTCGAAGCTTGAGCAGAATTTGCTTTCCATTAAACTTCCCACTATCTTACGCGAAGTTAGCGTAAAGTCCAAGTTTCAGTCTATTCGTCTTTAATGATGTAAGACGATCCAACTCCAACTTCCTTCAGTGTATTAACTTCATGCGCACTTTGTCAGTTTCTTCTTTCTCTAACTTTTGAGCTAAATTTGCTATATTATTTAATATATAATAGCCGAGGATTGTTTATACCAATTTTGTAAGCATGCTGTTAAAACCCATAATTCTATTTTAGAATCTCGTACGCGACTATGACGAAACCCCAATGTACAATGGGTCTATTATGATTATTTTAAAGCGTTAAAAGTTTAGCTTGATTCATTCGTATGCCCGTGAAATATATTTAATTGATTTGAAAGTAGACTGGTTAAATTTTGAGCACTGAAATTGTTCCAAAATAATGCGGCTGTATTTATAAGCTACTCTTTACTATTAATAATGGTTTTTTACCTATGACACCTAATCAAACTGTTAAAAAGGAGTCATGAATATAATCGAAAGTCAAATGAAGTTAAAAGAGAAATATAGTAACTAGCAAAATCAGTAGAAAAAAATTTCTGTGACAATACAAACGCATCAAAATCCGTTGCGTAGTTTTAAAGATTTAAGCATACATAGGGACAGACAGCGGGAAAGCGACTTTGTTTTGTACTATGTAGTGATATTACATATAAATAAAAGTTTTTCCGTAATCGAAATAACAACGTTATTTTTAAGTTCTTATAATTAATTAAATACAATTAAGACCCTTAAGAAAAGTTGTCTGACTGTCTGTCTGCCTGGTTATGATAAAACTACAGATTTGAAGAGGAATATCTGAACACAGTCTATATTTCTGTTGTTCAAATCGCGCGATCGCAAACGCGCGGATTCCGCCGTGTCAGAACTAGTCCTTACAAACACCCCTAAAGTGTTATAGATTTTTTTATCTCTGCTCATCTATCGTAACTATTCTAGTTCAATTTTAGAGTAAACCTTTGAAAACATGCCATTCTTGCAGACAATATGCTACAGCACGACCGCTTACCATTAGTTGATAAATGCAAATTTAAACTTTAGATCCGAACCGAGCGCATTGGAATAAGACTCATATAATTTCTATTGCACAGATGGAATTTCCAATAGACGCAGTTATTTTTATCTTATGAACGACAAACCTTTTCCACTACATTTTCTGAATGGAGAAAATGGAATTTTTGCAAGTCTGTCCTTATCTAATGTCAATATCGTTCGTTT
Source organism: Agrilus planipennis (assembly GCF_000699045.2). Taxonomy (NCBI): domain Eukaryota; kingdom Metazoa; phylum Arthropoda; class Insecta; order Coleoptera; family Buprestidae; genus Agrilus; species Agrilus planipennis. Next base: position 878,139 of record NW_020442445.1, read on the forward strand.
CATCTTTCACAGAACGAACTAAATTGTCACAGAAGGGTTGAATGAAAATTTACCATGTAACTTTAGAGTTATTCTTAAAAGTCGATATCTATATAGGTATGGCACCTACTATACAAACTTGGAGAGAGAAACTGTACCATAAATGCAGGTTTTGTTAAATATTGTAAATTTTAAATTTTTGGGATCTTTCAAGTTACCTCTAAACCATTTGTTAAGTTAAAGGAAAATTGTATGTAAGATATTACAAAATCCATTATAAAGCAAGATTTCCTGGAAAATTTCCATACTCTAACGATAAGTATAAATGAGTAATTTGTACGCGTTAACTACCTACCATTTCTTCGACGATTATTATGAATAATGATTTTGAAAATTCAAATTTTGAATAAAAAGACGACTAATTAATGAATTTTCGGGGTATCGTATTTGCTATAACACAGCCTTGAAAAGTAGGATAAAAAAAGATGTTAATGTCTTAAAAATTACAAAATTACTACTTTAGCTATTTTAGAAATGGATTTTATAAATAAATAGGTATGCGTATCTTCTACTGCCTCGAGAAAATAAAATTTTACTGAAATAATTATGTAATAGCATATCGACTACCTTAATTTTAGGATTTGTTGATATCAAGTATAATACCGCATGTTTTGGAGTAATCACAATCTGGACTCAAAGTAGACGCTTGTTTACGTATAGAATTCAGATGGTGGCAGGCACTTAATACTTTAATACAATCCCTAATAATTCATACAAGTGGAGTGAAGTAAATTACAAGACGTTATAAAAAGGTTGCAACCTGATGCTAATAAACTAAAAAATGTCTTGTTTTGAGGATCACTTCAGTGTGAAACCCTTGTAGCAAAAGCAAGACGATGGAAGTCATGGCTCTACTACAGCAAGGGTAGAATCGTATTTGAGATTATTGCGACTCCGAATGTAGAACGTGACAAATTTAATCCCGAGGGTCTCAGTCCGATGCCATAAAAATTTATGAGGGTAAGAACCTCGTGGAACTCACGACAGAAATGAAATGTAAGTCCTTTCACGTGGAAGGGTAAACCAACATATTTTTCAACGGATATGGATGTAAAATATGTACGTATCACACATAATAAGAGCACAAAAATTTATGGTTCTTAGGAAGTACATACCTACATACATACATACATACATATAGTAAATTATGCAAATTTTCGCATGCAAGGAATAAAATTGCTCTTAATCGGTGGTCGCCTTCAATAAAAAGAAGTCAGTTCTAGGTTCCCGAACGGTTAATTTAGAAATTGGAAAAAGGTTGTTAAAGGAGTACAGTAGTTCGTTTCAGGAAGTTAGAGATTTACCCAAAAATAATAACAAGTAAATTAACTTAACGCTCTACACAGCTATAAAACGTTTGCTTTGGTTTCTATTGTTAATTTATACACATTTTTGTTTTAAGAAATTGCTAAACATTTTCGTCTAGTACTGTACAGTTCTAGCCGATCTCCTAAGACCGCCCATCGAGAGCTCTGCTCGTTCAAGCTTGTTCCAACTATTTCTGTCTTGCTCACGCCTAGTGTGTATTCTTTCTATCTTCGCGCAGATTTCTTCAAGGTCACAATTCTAACAA
>NW_020442445.1:884753-904074 GCF_000699045.2 Agrilus planipennis
CTAGCAAGGAGATCGGGCTGAAACTATAGCTACAAGCTATCCAAGGATGGTACTATAGAATGTCACCTCAAGGTAGGCCTAGTGGCGTCATCTCTTGGTTAGGCCGGAAACTTATCAATCCACCCTCGTATTTCCTCTATATATTCTTTGCTAACCATCATCTAAGAAGTGAAATTTTCTTGAGTATGAGAAAAATCAGAACAAAGTAATAGATATTTATGTATCAGTCAGTCCTAAGACTGGTTGGACACGTACCTCCACTCTTTCCTATCCTGAGCTAAACTTCGCATTTCCCTAAAACTAGAACAACACAAATCCTTAACTGTTTGCGAACAGTAATCTAATCCTGGTCTACCTCTACCCCTCCTAACTCCCGTTTCTGCCTCTAATATGTCTCTGACTAGCCCTTCATGCCTGAGAAGGTGTCCTACCAACCTATCTCGCCTATTTTTTATAGACTTCCATAAGGTCATCTGTTCTCCTATTCTTTCTAATACCTCTTCATTTCTAACCTTTTCTACCCACGTTATCTTCATCATTCGCCTATTTTCACCTCATTTCGAACGCTTCTAACCTTTTCTTTTCCGCCGCGCCCGCTGTCCATGTTTCGCACCAGTACAACGCCACGCTCCAAACACACCTTTAACAACCTTTTTTGAAATTCTAAATTAACCGTTCGCGAGCATAGAAGTAACTTCTTTTTATTAAAGGCGACACGACCCTGCGCTATCCTCTGCTTTTGTTGTACAAAATTTAATTCTTGTGGTTTTAAATTATTTTATTGTAAGTATCAAGTTAAGATTATACTCATTCAAGAAGTACCAGCATATCTTCGACTAAAACTTTCAATGCTCGAGGCTTGGTCCTGCCTGATTTGTTAAAAAAAGCAAAAAGACCTTCACTATCTCATTTTGAAATAATAATTATAATTATACACAAGTAAAAAGTAAAATAAGAGTAGTGATATACCAAGTTAAACAAATTTTTCATATCCAACCTACTATTTCACATTTCTTCGACGTACCTACTTACGTCTAACAGGAAACGAGAAGAAATAAAATAGAAATTGAGCAATAAAAGATTAAACTGCTGCAGTTCGTATTTCAGCGGGAGTTAAACTACATATTGGTTTTACCTTCTTCAATTTCATGGGATATCGAATAGTTTGATTGATGAGATATGACGAATTTAGAAGGAACGCACATAGCTTACACTCGAACATTTTCACCTGAATAGAACGTGGATTTCGTCAATGACGTCAACTGTTGACATGGATACATTTCTTGTACAATAAAACAGTGAAACAAAAAGCAAATGAGGTGTCTTCAAGTAACAAATATTTCCCTTATTTCATGAAATTTGAATGTAGCCTTATGCTTCGTTTTTTGTTCTTCTACAACAATAACTATTTATGAAAGATATACGTATACAAAATATAAAAAATGATCATTTTTAAGGTCAATCGATTCGTATGGGGCTCGTAAAAAATAACAGCGGAGATTCTTTGAATAAATGTGCTAAAGAGACAGCTGAAGGATTTTATCTTGTTACGTCAATTTCAGGAGTTGTCAATACCCTTGCGCATTTAACAGGTCATTCCTGTCGATTTATTCCAAGGAAAAAAGGCAGAATCACAAAAGATAATAATTTCGTCCCAAATTTCCAATTGCTTGCACCTGTTACTGACGTGTTTATATACTTGCTATTGTTCGAGGTTTTCCAAACCATGTGCGGCAAATGGTACAATTAGATTTAACTGTGACATTTCTCCTGGTTTTAACTACGATTCAAATAACACGATGTTACTATTCATTGAAAGTTTTTCTAGAAACTTGATCATCCTATGTCTATCTACTCATTGCTACCAAGCCTGACTATGAATTTCTTCTTGTTATTCTTAAAAAGTCGTTATCGCTTCAATAGCAATAACGACCACGGTTCGTAGGTATTTTGAAAACATAATTTCAACTAACATGCAATATATCGCCATCTAGTGTTACATGTTACTAACAGCAGTATATTTCAAAAATTTGGCAAAGCCTTACTAAAGTAAGTAGTAGTAACAATTGGAAATACTTTTGATATTATATCATCTTCCTTTTACGTGAAAACTTCGATTTAGCCAAAGTATCTACCGTTGGATAAAGTGTCCCTCCGACTTAAATTATAGTGCAAAGCCGGAGGGCAAGGCGGAAGACCATTTTAAATTTCCTTGTATTATAGTCTGATTATGAGACCATGCCGCTTATTAGTGGAAAAGTAGAAATAAAATACAACCGCTGTTACCTAATAGCCAAAGCTTTGACATCTAATCTCGTATCATCACATCAACATTTATTAACGTACACAAAATTGATAAATTGGTAAAGGCTTTCGCGGCTAATAGATAAACTTATACTGTTCTGATTCAGCTCTAAAGGCCGTTGTGTATTGAAGTTGCTTCTTGACGTTTCGGTAGCACGAATGGCAAGTTTCTTCAATCTTCGATGCTGGATGTGGACTCCATAAAGAACTTTTGAAGAAACCCCCCATTCGTACCAGCGAAACGTCAGGATACAACTCCAACACGCGACCCCCTTTAGACCCCAATCAGGATAGCATCAGTGCACAAGTAACTCATTCAAGAGGAAAGTAAACTGCTAGCACCAGACTTTGCATAGGCACTCCTTTCCTTAGGGTCCGTTTTTATAAAATACGTTCGCAAATAAGGAAGAGGGATATTGCTTCAATTTTATTTTAATTTTTTTCTTAACTTGACAGTTATTAATGTTTTGCAGTACGAAAGAAAGTCATTCTCATTGCTACTATTAATCACAAGAAGTCGTTTATTGCGGCAGAGGTGGGCTAGCTTTTGTGACGTAATATTTGTTAGAGGGTTCGCTGTGTGACTAGTGGGTGAAAGGGGAAGAAGAAGAGTCCAAAAAGTGAAATTATGAGTGACGTCTTTTATTGGCGGCGTAACGGCCTACGAATAAATAAATAACTTACTAACAACGAATTAGAATTTTCTTACGAATTAACTGAAATATTAAGAAGCGCCTTTAAAGTACCTAAGTGAATGTAAAATGTTGATTATGCCTTGTTTTTCTAACTACTTTTAAAATATTCATTGTGTAGCGAGCATGAGCGTGTTTGTGTGCGATCGGGCATACGTGTGTGTGAGCGGCTTATCGATTCGCCGACTATCCGCGGGCGTCTTTCTTCATGTGCGCCGTATCTGTAAACGTGTGTGTCGTACCTGCGTTCTGNTAAAGGTCACAATTCTAACAAATTGAAATGGACTGTACATGTTTGGAGCACGGGTACGAAACATGGAACGTGGACGCGGCCGAAAAGAAAAGGTTAGAAGCGTTCGAAATGTGGCGAATGATTTGTATACCGTGGATTGAGAAGGTTAGAAATGAAGAGGTACTAGAAAGAATAGGAGAACAGAGGACTGTATCGAAGTCAACAAAAAATAGGCGAAATAGGTTGTTAGGACACTTTCCCAGACATGAAGGTCTAGTCAGAGACAGAAACGGGAGTTAGGAGGGATAGAGGTAGACCTAGATTAGATTACTGTTCGCAAATAGTTAAGGATGTACAATGTTCTAGTTTTAGGGAAATGCGAAGATAAGCTCTGGATAGGAGGAGGTACGTGTCCGACGACCGTATGATGATAAATAATCGGTGTTATTAAATGTTTAAAATATATACTAATAATGAAACATAAACCGTAAACATTAAAAATTCCGCATTCTGATCGTTCTGTATTAGTATGTTTCATCCAAAAGTTCAGTAATAACAGTAAATAACGAAAGTACAACTCAGTTTCTTTTTAACACATATTGTGACTATTATCAAAACAGGAAGTAGGTAATTGCTTTAATTTAAATAGCTAACACGTCTGTAAGCTGCTGGGTCATGGCTATTAATAGATAGTCGCTCTGAAGGAGACATCCCGTAAATAAAAATCAATAGCATAAATATTTATGACCTTATCAAGTTTATGCGAGTAAACAGAGGGAGAAGTCGGGAAATAAACCAAGATCTAATCTCCGAAAACTGAAAATGATTTCAAAACTCGCAAAAGCAAACAAAACACCGAGAAGAAACTTTTAATGCTTGAGCCAGAGTTCAATCTAATGAATAAGAAAACTACACCTTCTACGTCCCTATAGATAACATAATCTCAAAATCTGTTGGGGCAACTCGACTCGAAAAATCGAAAGTTTTTTTTAACAGAGAAGTGTGAGGGTGTTGTGGAGATCAAATTTATACATTTATCAAAACATTTCGTCTGGAATTCAAGCAACATATAGCAATGGTTAGATACGTATTGAAGCTGGGCGAACTCATGTTCAGCATGAATAATCTATCGGAGAATCAGATAAAAAATTATAAACGCCTTTTCATCAGATGGATGTGTCCATTTTGGTTCTTTTTCAATCGGTGTTGAAGAAATGAATTGATATAAAAACGCCTCAAAACTCATCCATCATATTTTTAAAAAATGGTCTTCCCGTTTAAATTCGTTTCAACAAATGAATAGTGAAGAATGTTTTTCACACACTTCGCTGTCAGTCAAAAAATGGCAGTTTTTAGCAAGTAATCATTCGAATGATTTCTTTTAGAAACTTTTTATTATTTACTATTAATCTATAGTAAGTATTATAAATAATTGCTGTTTAAGTTAGAAATTGTAAGGATCATTAGTCTATTTTTAGAATTTAATTTAGATTTTAGATATTACTAAAGTAAACCAATAAAATTGTATTGTTTTACAGGTACATAGATACTAATAAAAAAGGTATAAAAACGTATAATAATAGTTCATTATTAATTGATAAGAAATAGGAAATTTTATAAAATTCAACAGCGATGTTTTAAGCAGTGATTTTATATGAATACCTGCTGTACTCACAATTGCCAAGAAATATAATAATAATAAACTTGTTCTAATACCTTTACAGATTCTAACTATTTCAGGTGCTTTTTAACTGTGAAAACATTGATCTTTGGCTGAAACAATTGCAATCACTTTTTGACATTAAAAACAGTGAAACATAAATAACTGAAGCGTTTTTATTTTATTCCATTAGTTACAAAAGTTACACTGATGGTTTGCCCAATCATTTTAATTTAATTTTGTTCACTACATCAAGAAAAACATTTATATTTTACCAAAACATAAAACCATATTCATTCACGGAGGAAACTAAATTTTTATGACAACGCAAAAATTACAATTTTCGATTGTCAATAACTTAATTTGACGTAGAAATAGTAGACTTTATAAGGAAACGTGTAATAATCTCGAATTTGACATACTTTTTAAAAATTATTTCAAGTTTCTTAATTATTATAATTAAATTTGTAATATCAACCAAAATATTATTTTTACAAATTCGGCTACAGATTGTACTTAATTTTTATTATTTTCGTTTACAAAGCAACGGGATAGCGGGATAAATTGTAAATATCGCAAAAGCAATTTTCTACAGATGGTGTTCCCATGTTGCCCGTACTTATTTATATTCATTGCGCTTAAACGATTATCTAGATTAATAAGTACCAGTAATTGGGGATTATTAAAGAGAACTAAATGTAAAGTAGGTAATAAATATAGAAACTATTACACTAATGTATTTTACAGGTATCACAAAAAGGAATAATGTAAGACGAAGAAGAGGTACGGTTCTAGAACTCTTCCAGAACCTTAAAGAATAATTACAATCCAAACGTGAAATTAATTAATCAACTTAAGTGCCACCAGGAAATAATTGCAACGTAATCTACGTTTTCACATTGCAGTAGAAAATACGCTATAGATACAATGTAAATGGTTGATTATTTAGTTTTTTAATAAAAACTATTCAGCGAATTTTACAAAGAACTGAATGGTATGGATTCATAGTACATTTTCGATTTTTTTTAAAATGATAAGCAATCGCTCAAAAACGTTTTACTAGCGAGCTTCTTCAGATGTCTTTCCATTTTCGATGCAGGATGTGGACTGTGGAGATGAAAGGACCTCTGAAGAAGCTAACGAAACGTTAAAAAGCAACGCCAACCGACGACGGAACCTTTACCAATTTACCATTGGGACAATATGTGATTAGATATACACAAACCCTTCAAAAATCCCGCCTGTCCCGTGTTTCAGGCTTACCACTTTATTGTTGTGCCTCGTCACATCGTCCAATTACATGGAGCTTATAGAAACGCACCACTGAATGTGTCAAAATCAAAATAAATGAAAGACGCGTCTAACGTTTGAAAATATCGATTGTCTCCAATTGATGAACGCGGTTTATAAAAAGTCGTTTTACTGTAAATAAAATTTCAATCACGAAACCACTGCAGTTAGTTTAATTAAAACTTGCAATACGATAACGTCGCTTCGTCTTAATTACATTCAATCAATAAGGGATGACAAAAGACGCCTATTCGATCGAACAAAAGAAGCACTGTAAACACTTACCTATATATGTACGTTGTACGTATACCCTTCGAACATTCTCAACTTCAATAGCGGGACAAAATCTAAATTTTCTAATTATTAAGTAGATTATCGCGAGAATTCTAAAGTAACTTAGTATCTAATGTGCTAATTTCTAGTATTCTAGCGCAGGAATGTTTGTAATGAAAATTTGTGCAACTGTCTCCTCTGATGATAAAACGTCTAAAGGATGGAACTCGTCAACGCGCCTATTTTCGGTGTCCAGGATATTGACGTTAAACCAGATTTTTAAATTAATGATCGCGAATATTTTGACGCCCTGTATGGAATTACATAACTGTCAAATGTCAATATTATTTGGCTGTTATTGCTTAGGTTAAACAATTCCACCCATCCGTCCAAGTTTAAACGGGTGCAACCGTTTTAAAATTTGACGGGCAACATCCTTGAACATTAACATTTATTTCTAATAGAATTTGTGAAAGAAGATAAGTTAGGATGTAAATAATTTTATTACGGAGTTTTCTCTACACTATAACCAACAACGGTTTCACTTAAGCTTAGGTCGGCAACACAGCACCAACACTTTTTTGGCGCAGTTTGGGCTTTGCAAAGTGTTTCGAGGATTTAAGGGATTCAACCATTGAGCTGATCGTTTTCGATTGGCGTATAGTCAGAACCTACTTTTCGTCGAACGTTACACTGAGATCAAGAAACAAATCGTTTTGGTTGCCAAGAAGGAAATGTCAGGTTGCTTGGCTTTCGCGCATTTCGTCAAATGCTTCTTCCTGTTACTTTTCAAGCAAGTTTTCGAAGCAACTATTCGCGGGTTGATCTTCAAACATATCAAAAATCAAACTGAATAAAATTGAACTTTTAATGCCACATTTGAGCGAGAAGTACTCTTTATAATGATGTGTCAAAAACCACAACAACTTTCTTTGATACACACTATTACCATATAAGTAATGTTAAGAATGTCCAGACCATTAGGATTTCAAAATGTTAATGACATAAAATAATACGACAAAGCAGTATCATGATCTGTGGTATCATCATCATAAGGTCATCAGTCTTAAGACTGGTTGGACACGCACGTCCAGTCTTTCTTACCCTGAGCTAATCTTCACATTAGAACACCCCACATCTTTAACTGTTTATGTCCAGTAATCTATATCTGTGCTATAAAGCGTAAATATTAATTATTCTACCTATGTATTTTCACTACTAATGACGAAGAAAATTAAAACCAAAAATGAAAACAAACTGACCGCATCAGCAATAATCATAAGAGCAGTATTCTAGATGGTTCGAGTGTTTTTTAACAACTAATATACAGGTAGAAAAAGTAAAGAGAGATCAAGTTTACGAGGGTGGATTGATAAGTTTCCGGCCTGACCAAGAAAAACAAGGTTTTTAAAAATTTTTTTTTTTTATTTCTCAACATAATCTCCTCCAAGGCTGATACATTTCTCATAGCGGTGTTCCAGTCTATTAATGCCATCTCTATAGACTGATTCGTCAAGCTCCTCAAAATAACCATTTACAGCTTCGATTACTTCTTCATTGTCCGCAAATCTCTTACCGCCAAGCCATTTTTTGAGATTAGGGAACAGAAAATAGTCACTCGGGGCTAGGTCTGGAGAGTAAGGAGGGTGCGGCATCAATTCAAACTTTAGATCGTTGATTTTAGCCGTCGCAACGATTGACGTGTGCGCTGGTGCGTTATCGTGATGAAACAAGATTTTTTTCTTCGCCAGATGAGGTCGTTTAATTTTCACCTCGTGGCTCAAACGTTGCAATAAGTCTGCGTAGTATTGACCAGTGATAGTATTACCCTTTGCAAGGTAATCAATGTATATAATACCTCTTGCATCCCAAAAAACAGTAGCCATAACCTTGTTCGCCGAAAAAATTGTTTTTGCCTTCTTTGGAGTTGGTTCCCCTGGTCCAATCCACTGTTTAGACTGTTCTTTGGTTTCAGGAGTGTAGTGGTGGACCCACGTTTCGTCAACGGTTACGAATCGACGCAAAAATTCGCTTGGATTACGCTTATACAATGACAAATTTGCGGTAGAAATGTTTTTTCGAATCAATTTTTGGTCGACTGTTAGCAAACGCGGCACCCATCTTGCACAGAGCTTTTCCATATGCAAATGTTGGTGCAAAATATGTTGCACACGTTCATATGACATCTTACAGGTCTCAGCTATCTCACGCACTTTCAATCTGCGGTCTCCCAGCACTATTTGATGAATTTTTTCGATCATATCTGGAGTTGTGACCTCAACGGGGCGTCCTGAGCGAGGCCCATCAGAGGTGCTCACACGACCCTTTTTAAACTCGGAAACCCACTGCTTAACGGTTGAATATGACGGGGAGGATGTCCCCAGTGTTGAGTCCATCTCTTTTTTAATTTCCTTCGGCGTTAACCCCTTCAAATAAAAGTATTTGATGACAGCACGATTTTCCTGCTTTTCCATTTTTACGAAAACCACAGAGGCGTCTTGTTCAGCGTGCTGTCAAACCTACACTAGCAAGGAGATCGGGCTGAAACTATAGCTACAAGCTATCCAAGGATGGTACTATAGAATGTCACCTCAAGGTAGGCCTAGTGGCGTCATCTCTTGGTTAGGCCGGAAACTTATCAATCCACCCTCGTATTTCCTCTATATATTCTTTGCTAACCATCATCTAAGAAGTGAAATTTTCTTGAGTATGAGAAAAATCAGAACAAAGTAATAGATATTTATGTATCAGTCAGTCCTAAGACTGGTTGGACACGTACCTCCACTCTTTCCTATCCTGAGCTAAACTTCGCATTTCCCTAAAACTAGAACAACACAAATCCTTAACTGTTTGCGAACAGTAATCTAATCCTGGTCTACCTCTACCCCTCCTAACTCCCGTTTCTGCCTCTAATATGTCTCTGACTAGCCCTTCATGCCTGAGAAGGTGTCCTACCAACCTATCTCGCCTATTTTTTATAGACTTCCATAAGGTCATCTGTTCTCCTATTCTTTCTAATACCTCTTCATTTCTAACCTTTTCTACCCACGTTATCTTCATCATTCGCCTATTTTCACCTCATTTCGAACGCTTCTAACCTTTTCTTTTCCGCCGCGCCCGCTGTCCATGTTTCGCACCAGTACAACGCCACGCTCCAAACACACCTTTAACAACCTTTTTTGAAATTCTAAATTAACCGTTCGCGAGCATAGAAGTAACTTCTTTTTATTAAAGGCGACACGACCCTGCGCTATCCTCTGCTTTTGTTGTACAAAATTTAATTCTTGTGGTTTTAAATTATTTTATTGTAAGTATCAAGTTAAGATTATACTCATTCAAGAAGTACCAGCATATCTTCGACTAAAACTTTCAATGCTCGAGGCTTGGTCCTGCCTGATTTGTTAAAAAAAGCAAAAAGACCTTCACTATCTCATTTTGAAATAATAATTATAATTATACACAAGTAAAAAGTAAAATAAGAGTAGTGATATACCAAGTTAAACAAATTTTTCATATCCAACCTACTATTTCACATTTCTTCGACGTACCTACTTACGTCTAACAGGAAACGAGAAGAAATAAAATAGAAATTGAGCAATAAAAGATTAAACTGCTGCAGTTCGTATTTCAGCGGGAGTTAAACTACATATTGGTTTTACCTTCTTCAATTTCATGGGATATCGAATAGTTTGATTGATGAGATATGACGAATTTAGAAGGAACGCACATAGCTTACACTCGAACATTTTCACCTGAATAGAACGTGGATTTCGTCAATGACGTCAACTGTTGACATGGATACATTTCTTGTACAATAAAACAGTGAAACAAAAAGCAAATGAGGTGTCTTCAAGTAACAAATATTTCCCTTATTTCATGAAATTTGAATGTAGCCTTATGCTTCGTTTTTTGTTCTTCTACAACAATAACTATTTATGAAAGATATACGTATACAAAATATAAAAAATGATCATTTTTAAGGTCAATCGATTCGTATGGGGCTCGTAAAAAATAACAGCGGAGATTCTTTGAATAAATGTGCTAAAGAGACAGCTGAAGGATTTTATCTTGTTACGTCAATTTCAGGAGTTGTCAATACCCTTGCGCATTTAACAGGTCATTCCTGTCGATTTATTCCAAGGAAAAAAGGCAGAATCACAAAAGATAATAATTTCGTCCCAAATTTCCAATTGCTTGCACCTGTTACTGACGTGTTTATATACTTGCTATTGTTCGAGGTTTTCCAAACCATGTGCGGCAAATGGTACAATTAGATTTAACTGTGACATTTCTCCTGGTTTTAACTACGATTCAAATAACACGATGTTACTATTCATTGAAAGTTTTTCTAGAAACTTGATCATCCTATGTCTATCTACTCATTGCTACCAAGCCTGACTATGAATTTCTTCTTGTTATTCTTAAAAAGTCGTTATCGCTTCAATAGCAATAACGACCACGGTTCGTAGGTATTTTGAAAACATAATTTCAACTAACATGCAATATATCGCCATCTAGTGTTACATGTTACTAACAGCAGTATATTTCAAAAATTTGGCAAAGCCTTACTAAAGTAAGTAGTAGTAACAATTGGAAATACTTTTGATATTATATCATCTTCCTTTTACGTGAAAACTTCGATTTAGCCAAAGTATCTACCGTTGGATAAAGTGTCCCTCCGACTTAAATTATAGTGCAAAGCCGGAGGGCAAGGCGGAAGACCATTTTAAATTTCCTTGTATTATAGTCTGATTATGAGACCATGCCGCTTATTAGTGGAAAAGTAGAAATAAAATACAACCGCTGTTACCTAATAGCCAAAGCTTTGACATCTAATCTCGTATCATCACATCAACATTTATTAACGTACACAAAATTGATAAATTGGTAAAGGCTTTCGCGGCTAATAGATAAACTTATACTGTTCTGATTCAGCTCTAAAGGCCGTTGTGTATTGAAGTTGCTTCTTGACGTTTCGGTAGCACGAATGGCAAGTTTCTTCAATCTTCGATGCTGGATGTGGACTCCATAAAGAACTTTTGAAGAAACCCCCCATTCGTACCAGCGAAACGTCAGGATACAACTCCAACACGCGACCCCCTTTAGACCCCAATCAGGATAGCATCAGTGCACAAGTAACTCATTCAAGAGGAAAGTAAACTGCTAGCACCAGACTTTGCATAGGCACTCCTTTCCTTAGGGTCCGTTTTTATAAAATACGTTCGCAAATAAGGAAGAGGGATATTGCTTCAATTTTATTTTAATTTTTTTCTTAACTTGACAGTTATTAATGTTTTGCAGTACGAAAGAAAGTCATTCTCATTGCTACTATTAATCACAAGAAGTCGTTTATTGCGGCAGAGGTGGGCTAGCTTTTGTGACGTAATATTTGTTAGAGGGTTCGCTGTGTGACTAGTGGGTGAAAGGGGAAGAAGAAGAGTCCAAAAAGTGAAATTATGAGTGACGTCTTTTATTGGCGGCGTAACGGCCTACGAATAAATAAATAACTTACTAACAACGAATTAGAATTTTCTTACGAATTAACTGAAATATTAAGAAGCGCCTTTAAAGTACCTAAGTGAATGTAAAATGTTGATTATGCCTTGTTTTTCTAACTACTTTTAAAATATTCATTGTGTAGCGAGCATGAGCGTGTTTGTGTGCGATCGGGCATACGTGTGTGTGAGCGGCTTATCGATTCGCCGACTATCCGCGGGCGTCTTTCTTCATGTGCGCCGTATCTGTAAACGTGTGTGTCGTACCTGCGTTCCGGGAAAGCAATTAAACAGTTCAAAGAAAACGAAACATTTCCGGACGGCTCGAGAAAGTTCCAGAAAGGACACAAAAGAGTATATAAAGGAAGAGACGATCGCCGAGAGTAGAGGAGAAATAAATTGACCGCTGTAGAAGTGAAAGAGTAGAAATAAATTGACCGTTGCAGAAGTGAATCAAGAAACAAATTTAAAGTGAGAAAAGTGAAATAAATAGAATAATTACCTAAGTTTAGTAATAATTCAATAGTGTTTTTAAGTACAATAATAATTAGTGTAAATAAATAGTTTTCTTCTTAAAAGTTAATTTGTTAAACCCACGAACATTACAATTGTGTTGCTTTATCAAAACAGAGTTACATGTATGTACGTACATGTTTATGCATTTCAAGAAAATTGCCGAACAGTAAATAAAGTCCTCACTCCGAACGAGATTCAGTAAAATATACGAGGGTGGATTGATAAGTTTCCGGCCTGACCAAGAAAAACAAGGTTTTTAAAATTTTTTTTTTTTTATTTCTCAACATAATCTCCTCCAAGGCTGATACATTTCTCATAGCGGTGTTCCAGTCTATTAATGCCATCTCTATAGACTGATTCGTCAAGCTCCTCAAAATAACCATTTACAGCTTCGATTACTTCTTCATTGTCCGCAAATCTCTTACCGCCAAGCCATTTTTTGAGATTAGGGAACAGAAAATAGTCACTCGGGGCTAGGTCTGGAGAGTAAGGAGGGTGCGGCATCAATTCAAACTTTAGATCGTTGATTTTAGCCGTCGCAACGATTGACGTGTGCGCTGGTGCGTTATCGTGATGAAACAAGATTTTTTTCTTCGCCAGATGAGGTCGTTTAATTTTCACCTCGTGGCTCAAACGTTGCAATAAGTCTGCGTAGTATTGACCAGTGATAGTATTACCCTTTGCAAGGTAATCAATGTATATAATACCTCTTGCATCCCAAAAAACAGTAGCCATAACCTTGTTCGCCGAAAAAATTGTTTTTGCCTTCTTTGGAGTTGGTTCCCCTGGTCCAATCCACTGTTTAGACTGTTCTTTGGTTTCAGGAGTGTAGTGGTGGACCCACGTTTCGTCAACGGTTACGAATCGACGCAAAAATTCGCTTGGATTACGCTTATACAATGACAAATTTGCGGTAGAAATGTTTTTTCGAATCAATTTTTGGTCGACTGTTAGCAAACGCGGCACCCATCTTGCACAGAGCTTTTCCATATGCAAATGTTGGTGCAAAATATGTTGCACACGTTCATATGACATCTTACAGGTCTCAGCTATCTCACGCACTTTCAATCTGCGGTCTCCCAGCACTATTTGATGAATTTTTTCGATCATATCTGGAGTTGTGACCTCAACGGGGCGTCCTGAGCGAGGCCCATCAGAGGTGCTCACACGACCCTTTTTAAACTCGGAAACCCACTGCTTAACGGTTGAATATGACGGGGAGGATGTCCCCAGTGTTGAGTCCATCTCTTTTTTAATTTCCTTCGGCGTTAACCCCTTCAAATAAAAGTATTTGATGACAGCACGATTTTCCTGCTTTTCCATTTTTACGAAAACCACAGAGGCGTCTTGTTCAGCGTGCTGTCAAACCTACACTAGCAAGGAGATCGGGCTGAAACTATAGCTACAAGCTATCCAAGGATGGTACTATAGAATGTCACCTCAAGGTAGGCCTAGTGGCGTCATCTCTTGGTTAGGCCGGAAACTTATCAATCCACCCTCGTATATATAAGGTACATAAATGCGAGCTTCAATAGAAACCTTATTCAAACAAATCGATCGCAGAAATGTCCAAACTGCAATCTAGTGCACTTAAGAAAATTATACACTAGTTGTAGTAGCAGTAATGTGTATATGCAGGTGTATATACAAAAGTGTACATGTGTACATACACATCAGAAGGCAGCCGACGAAAACATCGCCATCCTTTTTTCGTTTGTTATCCTTTTTTTAAGCTAATAAACACGCTGCTTTGGCTCTGTGCCCTGCCTCTGTTTTATGTTCCTGCTTTTGTTGATCCTAAGCACGTGCTGGGTCACATTGTTCCTGTTGTACAGACAGAGTTGCGCATTTTTTGATATCTCTTGTTAATAATTCGAGAAATGTCGCGAAATTCTGCCAACAATTCTTATATTTCTAGCGTCCTCTCCGAACTGAATTCATCGAAATATCAAGATGACAAACTAATTACATTTTAAGTTTTGCAATTAAAAAATCTAAGATTTTATTATGTATGTGAAAGAGATACATTTTATCAGTTATCGTTCAAATGTTTTCTTATTATTATAAATGAAATGAAAAATATGCAAATGTATTATAAATAAACGATAATACATTTAATATATACACTAAGGCAGACGCAAAATAGTAGGACATTTTCCAGTAAATATTTATCGAAAACTTGAAACCTGTTAGCGGCAGCAATATCCTGCATACGGAATCATGATGTTATTAAAGTCTTGACTTAAGAAATAATGATCTCGACTTAGAATATCTAAAGTATCTAAATTTTAAACGGGGATAATATTAAGAAATTTAAAAAAAACCTTCCAGTAAGATTTATTGTATCATCCTCGACAACCGCGGATATGAGTGAAGATCGGACCGTCCTCGTATATGTACAGCCGTTCAGCGTAAATAAATTTGATTTATGACCGCCTGCAAAAAGTGCGCCGGTTGCTCTTTCGAGAGACAGAGATATACTCGTACATCAAGAGCAAGCAATCTTGACACGATAAGTTTCTTGACTTATTCATCTCGATCTTGATCTCATATAAGTATCTTGTTCTTGACATCGTATTGGTTTTCAAGGCAACACAAAACAAGGCAAGGCAAGATCGGTATGTTCCTGATTCTTATGACAACCCTAATATACCTACATATAGGTACATTGAAATAAAATTGATGTGTCTGACTGCACGGTCTAACTTTCGAAATAGCTGAACTGATTTCAATGGATTTCAGACGTATTTAGAACTGGAGTTATCTTGGCTGCTAAAGAACGGGTCATACTCGCATAGTCGTGTACTTAGGATTCCGTATGAAGGAACCCTAAAAATTACGTACCATGAAATCATCATATCAGACTGGTTGGACACGCACTTCCACTCATTCCTATCCTGAGCTAATCTATGCGTTTTCCCAAAACTAGAACATCCCACATCCTTAACTATTTGTGAACAGTAATCTAATCTAGATCTAGCTCTACCCGTCCTAACTCCTGCCTCTGACTAGACCTTCCCTTACAGCCGCAGCTCTATAACTGCCTGTTGCTTTTTATATAAACTAAATAGCACTCTTCTATCTTTGTATCTCATCCCTACACATTTAAGTATATTTAACATTTTGTCCCATTTAACATTGTCAAAAGCTTTTTCTAAATCTACAAATCCTATGTACTGACTCATAAGTAATTTCAATCGTGAGTTATTAACCTCCACTTATCGTTAATAATAATGATAATGATTAAATTTTAATTCATTATTGTAAAGGGAATTATATACCCTAGACAAANTATCCAAGGATGGTACTATAGAATGTCACCTCAAGGTAGGCCTAGTGGCGTCATCTCTTGGTTAGGCCGGAAACTTATCAATCCACCCTCGTATTTCCTCTATATATTCTTTGCTAACCATCATCTAAGAAGTGAAATTTTCTTGAGTATGAGAAAAATCAGAACAAAGTAATAGATATTTATGTATCAGTCAGTCCTAAGACTGGTTGGACACGTACCTCCACTCTTTCCTATCCTGAGCTAAACTTCGCATTTCCCTAAAACTAGAACAACACAAATCCTTAACTGTTTGCGAACAGTAATCTAATCCTGGTCTACCTCTACCCCTCCTAACTCCCGTTTCTGCCTCTAATATGTCTCTGACTAGCCCTTCATGCCTGAGAAGGTGTCCTACCAACCTATCTCGCCTATTTTTTATAGACTTCCATAAGGTCATCTGTTCTCCTATTCTTTCTAATACCTCTTCATTTCTAACCTTTTCTACCCACGTTATCTTCATCATTCGCCTATTTTCACCTCATTTCGAACGCTTCTAACCTTTTCTTTTCCGCCGCGCCCGCTGTCCATGTTTCGCACCAGTACAACGCCACGCTCCAAACACACCTTTAACAACCTTTTTTGAAATTCTAAATTAACCGTTCGCGAGCATAGAAGTAACTTCTTTTTATTAAAGGCGACACGACCCTGCGCTATCCTCTGCTTTTGTTGTACAAAATTTAATTCTTGTGGTTTTAAATTATTTTATTGTAAGTATCAAGTTAAGATTATACTCATTCAAGAAGTACCAGCATATCTTCGACTAAAACTTTCAATGCTCGAGGCTTGGTCCTGCCTGATTTGTTAAAAAAAGCAAAAAGACCTTCACTATCTCATTTTGAAATAATAATTATAATTATACACAAGTAAAAAGTAAAATAAGAGTAGTGATATACCAAGTTAAACAAATTTTTCATATCCAACCTACTATTTCACATTTCTTCGACGTACCTACTTACGTCTAACAGGAAACGAGAAGAAATAAAATAGAAATTGAGCAATAAAAGATTAAACTGCTGCAGTTCGTATTTCAGCGGGAGTTAAACTACATATTGGTTTTACCTTCTTCAATTTCATGGGATATCGAATAGTTTGATTGATGAGATATGACGAATTTAGAAGGAACGCACATAGCTTACACTCGAACATTTTCACCTGAATAGAACGTGGATTTCGTCAATGACGTCAACTGTTGACATGGATACATTTCTTGTACAATAAAACAGTGAAACAAAAAGCAAATGAGGTGTCTTCAAGTAACAAATATTTCCCTTATTTCATGAAATTTGAATGTAGCCTTATGCTTCGTTTTTTGTTCTTCTACAACAATAACTATTTATGAAAGATATACGTATACAAAATATAAAAAATGATCATTTTTAAGGTCAATCGATTCGTATGGGGCTCGTAAAAAATAACAGCGGAGATTCTTTGAATAAATGTGCTAAAGAGACAGCTGAAGGATTTTATCTTGTTACGTCAATTTCAGGAGTTGTCAATACCCTTGCGCATTTAACAGGTCATTCCTGTCGATTTATTCCAAGGAAAAAAGGCAGAATCACAAAAGATAATAATTTCGTCCCAAATTTCCAATTGCTTGCACCTGTTACTGACGTGTTTATATACTTGCTATTGTTCGAGGTTTTCCAAACCATGTGCGGCAAATGGTACAATTAGATTTAACTGTGACATTTCTCCTGGTTTTAACTACGATTCAAATAACACGATGTTACTATTCATTGAAAGTTTTTCTAGAAACTTGATCATCCTATGTCTATCTACTCATTGCTACCAAGCCTGACTATGAATTTCTTCTTGTTATTCTTAAAAAGTCGTTATCGCTTCAATAGCAATAACGACCACGGTTCGTAGGTATTTTGAAAACATAATTTCAACTAACATGCAATATATCGCCATCTAGTGTTACATGTTACTAACAGCAGTATATTTCAAAAATTTGGCAAAGCCTTACTAAAGTAAGTAGTAGTAACAATTGGAAATACTTTTGATATTATATCATCTTCCTTTTACGTGAAAACTTCGATTTAGCCAAAGTATCTACCGTTGGATAAAGTGTCCCTCCGACTTAAATTATAGTGCAAAGCCGGAGGGCAAGGCGGAAGACCATTTTAAATTTCCTTGTATTATAGTCTGATTATGAGACCATGCCGCTTATTAGTGGAAAAGTAGAAATAAAATACAACCGCTGTTACCTAATAGCCAAAGCTTTGACATCTAATCTCGTATCATCACATCAACATTTATTAACGTACACAAAATTGATAAATTGGTAAAGGCTTTCGCGGCTAATAGATAAACTTATACTGTTCTGATTCAGCTCTAAAGGCCGTTGTGTATTGAAGTTGCTTCTTGACGTTTCGGTAGCACGAATGGCAAGTTTCTTCAATCTTCGATGCTGGATGTGGACTCCATAAAGAACTTTTGAAGAAACCCCCCATTCGTACCAGCGAAACGTCAGGATACAACTCCAACACGCGACCCCCTTTAGACCCCAATCAGGATAGCATCAGTGCACAAGTAACTCATTCAAGAGGAAAGTAAACTGCTAGCACCAGACTTTGCATAGGCACTCCTTTCCTTAGGGTCCGTTTTTATAAAATACGTTCGCAAATAAGGAAGAGGGATATTGCTTCAATTTTATTTTAATTTTTTTCTTAACTTGACAGTTATTAATGTTTTGCAGTACGAAAGAAAGTCATTCTCATTGCTACTATTAATCACAAGAAGTCGTTTATTGCGGCAGAGGTGGGCTAGCTTTTGTGACGTAATATTTGTTAGAGGGTTCGCTGTGTGACTAGTGGGTGAAAGGGGAAGAAGAAGAGTCCAAAAAGTGAAATTATGAGTGACGTCTTTTATTGGCGGCGTAACGGCCTACGAATAAATAAATAACTTACTAACAACGAATTAGAATTTTCTTACGAATTAACTGAAATATTAAGAAGCGCCTTTAAAGTACCTAAGTGAATGTAAAATGTTGATTATGCCTTGTTTTTCTAACTACTTTTAAAATATTCATTGTGTAGCGAGCATGAGCGTGTTTGTGTGCGATCGGGCATACGTGTGTGTGAGCGGCTTATCGATTCGCCGACTATCCGCGGGCGTCTTTCTTCATGTGCGCCGTATCTGTAAACGTGTGTGTCGTACCTGCGTTCCGGGAAAGCAATTAAACAGTTCAAAGAAAACGAAACATTTCCGGACGGCTCGAGAAAGTTCCAGAAAGGACACAAAAGAGTATATAAAGGAAGAGACGATCGCCGAGAGTAGAGGAGAAATAAATTGACCGCTGTAGAAGTGAAAGAGTAGAAATAAATTGACCGTTGCAGAAGTGAATCAAGAAACAAATTTAAAGTGAGAAAAGTGAAATAAATAGAATAATTACCTAAGTTTAGTAATAATTCAATAGTGTTTTTAAGTACAATAATAATTAGTGTAAATAAATAGTTTTCTTCTTAAAAGTTAATTTGTTAAACCCACGAACATTACAATTGTGTTGTGTTGCTTTATCAAAAC
>NW_020442445.1:904793-906619 GCF_000699045.2 Agrilus planipennis
TTTGTAACTTATCCCTACATTCTTAAGTATATTTAACATTTTGTCCCATTTAACATTGTCAAAAGCTTTTTCTAAATCTACAAATCCTATGTACTGACTCATAAGTAATTTCAATCGTGAGTTATTAACCTCCACTTATCGTTAATAATAATGATAATGATTAAATTTTAATTCATTATTTTAAAGGGAATTATATACCCTAGACAAAAATTTTCAGTCTCTCTCCATTCTCTCAGAGTCTTTCAGGGGCTTTCAGCGTCTCTGAGAGCGTCTGTCACAGACTTTCACAGTCTCTCAGTTATTGCGTAGGTGTTTTTATGGATCTCTCACAGTCTCTGTATGAGAGACTCGAACGATAAAATTGTTAATTCAAAGATTCGAGTCTCTCACAGAGAGACTGAACGAATAAAACTGAAAAACTGAGAGACTCGAGTCTCTCATAGAAAGACTGGGGTCTCTGAAATATGTTGAACTTAAAATCTTTTAACCAGGTCTATCGAGACACCACTTATTGAGAAAATCGAGTCTCTCGTTCAAAAACTGGATACGAAATGAGGATCTCTCTGTGAGCGAATTGAGTCTCTCGTTTAGAGACGTTAAACAGTTTTTTTGAAAGTCTCTCGATAGTGTCTCTCAGCGACACCAGAGAGTCTAGATGAGAGACGGAGACTCGAGTCTCGCTTTTAGAAACTCTGAGAGACTGAACTACTACTTTCTTCTACTATATCCATAAATATTACTGTTTCTGGGGCACTCATGGGACTCCACTGTATACACTGCAGTTATATCATATCTATTATACGTAATAACTGCCATTATTAAAGATGCTAAAGAGTGAATTAAAATCGTAAAATCTACAAGAATGTTTTTGAAATTTGCGGCCGTAAATATAAACTCCTTTCAAGTTTCAAACTAATATGAGAAAAATAGGTACGACAGAAAATGCTACAGTTTTGTGATATAAAGGGCCACTATATCTCCATTGCTATCAGGACGGTAATTTGATAATAAATCAAGTAAGAACGTTGGTAAGCCGAAAAAGGGTCATAAAATTTCCAACGCTTTACAGCATTGCCAATAAAAATATTATCGTTGTCCTACTAAGAACCGTTCGCGATAAAAAGTCTTTACGGTACCTTTATCCCTTGAAAACATATCTAAGCTTTTTATTTTACTTCGGTCTCTACAATATCGTTCCAATAAGTATCAATCAAGATTTTATCAGTTTACGATAATACATATACCTATACGTTGGCCTCATTAGCAATATTGATCGCGTTAAATTTATTTTTAACAGATTACGGTAATGGTGAAATTTAAAAGTTTTTATAAAAAAAAAGTAATAATTTAATGCGAAATATCCTTAAAACAATACAAGCTGTTAGAAGTACAGTAGAACCTTGATAGCTTAAACCTCGATAACGTAATAACCTCTATAAATTCATAAAATTTTGTGTTCTCTTTCCGTCAGAGTCCAAAACCTCTATTACTTAAAATAAAAACACTTTATAACTTAAACGAATAATTTGGGCATCGCACCTCAGTAAGCAGTGAAAAGTGGTTTGAATCGGGAGAAAGTCTTCTTTGTAAAAGGCGAAGAGTTGCTGAATTTCCTAATTTAGAAAAATGCTTGTTGTTTACATGGTTTAGGCAGTGTAGAAATAAAAACATTACTATTAGTGAATCTATACTAAAAGAAAAAGATGAAGAGTTTGCTAAGTCATTGGAAATCCGTAATTTTAAAGCTTAAACTTAAACCTTTAGTAAGTAAAAACTTCAATAACTCAAATTATTTTACGTTTCCCTTGGTCTTTATCTTATCGAGG
>NW_020442445.1:907108-912766 GCF_000699045.2 Agrilus planipennis
AAATATCAACGAGATGTTTATTTATATTTGAAGACATATTAAAGGCTTTAACGCTTGTTTTCGACTCGCACTACTATTCATGATTGAACAAAACTTTTGGCAGGTACTGTATGAAAAAGTATGTTTAATGAACAAGAGTCAAGAGTATAAAGAGCTTTTTTCTCCCTACCTACGATTTTGCCAGTGGGCATCCAAGACATTGGAAGGGGCACATCACTAGAGAAAGTAAATGAAGTATACTTAGAAACTATTCTTTTTCTCTTCGTTTCACTCTTCTGTGTGAACTAAATCGAATTTCTGGCAGTTGGGTTGTCTACGATAGAACCTATAAAACCTCGACTCTGATATTAATACTTAAAAGCAATATTTTGGAGGTTACCATTTTATGAAAGTAGCTTACTGTTGTAGTAATCCCACACGTATTGCATATTGTATATCGTTGTGTGGAAAAACGGTATCTGAAGTACAGATAACAAAGCGCTTTCGTATGTGTTCATGGGTACAGCCAATAAGAAAACTTAAAAAGAAACCAGAAATAAAGCAAAAGGGAAACAAATTACAGCATTATGCCTGTAAGCAACTATAAAACCGACGTAACTTCTTGTTATAACGGAAGAAAACAAAGGCGGAAGTTGCAAAATTAGTATTCAGAGAGATATTATGGGTCCCATGACAGGCTTACACCAAACGAGACCAATTTTAGTTAGTCGGTTTTCCTTTATATCGAAGGGAACGAATTGTATGCATATGCAAATGGTGTGTTGTACACATGTAGAGAATTTAATTCGTTACTCAAAGCTAGGATCTTCTTTGAACGAGACGAAAATAGGTATATATATATATATTAAAATAATGGGATTANTCGGGAGAAAGTCTTCTTTGTAAAAGACGAAGAATTGCTGAATTTCCTAATTTATAAATATGCTTATTGTTAACATGATTTAGACAGTGTAGAAATAAAAACATTAGTGTTAGTAAAGCTGAAGAGTTTGCTTAGTCACTGGATATCCATAATTTTAAAGCTTAAAATTAAACCCTTAGTAAGTAAAGACCTCAATAACTCAAATTATTTTACGTTTCCCTTGGTCTTTATCTTATCGAGGTTCTACTGTAGTTTTTGACCTTTGAGATCTCTGATCTCCTATCTAAATTGATACCTATTAAGAACTCAAAATCACCACCTGATTAAATTTATCGATTACAATTAAAAAAAAGGTCATTGAAGAAATATTAGATTTTAGGCCCATCTAATATTTTGTTAACTCAATTTCCCATATTTTCCAATTCATGTGAGATTGCATATGAACCAATTATTCATCAACACACGGTATGCATTGCCTGACGTATGTCGCAAACATATCAACTTAACCATGACTAACGTTCACCTTACTTTTCGATGCAATAAAGTCCCTAGGAATACAGAATCTGACCATTACCATCTGTATAATTAACAAATGGCTTCTGCTATTGCTATCTCATGTTAAAGATATAATATGTTACTTACAACAAGAAAAAAATTAACATTGCAGTCCCTGAACTTCAATTGCCTACATATTGCATATGAAATTGTTAGTGAGGCACATATTTAATACACATTCGCTATTGTCATAAAACACAATTAACAATTAATTTCTTGATTTCTTAAATATTTATTTATTACAATACTAAGATATCAGCAGTGTCTTTCGTTCTAGTACAAAGAAGAATTGCACATAATTAAAGAAAAAGCAGCAAAGAGACCCGACAACGATTTCACATTGCAATTAGACTACTTACAACCCTATTTGAATTTTAAATGTCTTCCAGACGCGCCGTTCAAGGCAGCCCAATGGTTAACTCCGTCATTATGTAATCAAGTCAATCGGAGCTAATCACATGAGTGACCATACTCCATATTTCTAGGAGGTCTAAATAAAACCTACAATAATCGATCGTAGTTCAATAAATGTGAATTTTAGTCAGCACTGATCGAGTTACTTCGTACAGACGTTTTAAGACAAACGGCAAAACAATTACGGATTTAATTGTAAGGCTACTCTTTCTTATAATCACTATATAATAGCTTCCTTTTACCCTTATAAACATTCAACATTTTTATCATCAACACATCATCATAACTTAACCATTTGTAGACAGTAATCTAATCTAGGCCTACCTCTACCCCTCCTAACACCCGTTTCTGACTCTAATATGTCTCTGACTAGACCTTCATACCTGAGAAGGTGTCCTACCAACCTATCTCGCCTATTTTTTACTGACTTCCATAGAGTCCTCTGTTCTCCTATTCTTTCTAAAACTTCTTCATTTCTAATAACCTTCTCTACCCACGGTATCCTCATCATTCGCCTGTAAGAGCACATTTCGAACGCTTCTAGTCTTTTCTTTTCCGCAGCACCCGTATAGCGCCGCGCTTCAAAGAAACACCCTCAACAATCTTTTTCGAATTTCTAAATTAACCGTTCGGGAGCATAGAAGTGACTCCTTTTTATTGAAGGCGGCTCGACCCTGCGCTATCCTCTGCTTTATATCTCTACTGCTCCTTCCGTCCTGACTTATCTGACTCCCTAGATACCTAAAATCAGTCACTTCTTCTAATTTTTCGTCTCCTATCTTTATATTCGCTCTTTCCCTACATTTACTTCCCTTGTATACAAGTATTTTTGTTTTCCTTTTATTTATTTTCATACAACACTGCTTTGTCAAAACCGCTTCCGTATCTCCAACTGCTCCTTGTTAGATGCTAATACTGCTGTATCATCTGCAAACCTAAGCATATTAATCTTTTACCCATGTAAATCTATCCCTACAGTTGTACTGTCTTTAACGATGTTGATCGCGTCTTCGATGTATAGATTAAAGAATAGCGGTGATTTTGTGCATCCCTGTCTGACTCCCTTCCTAATATTTACTTCTCTACGTTGCTGCCCTATCTCTATAAGTCCCTGTTGCTCTTTATATAAACTAAATACCACTCTTGTATCTCTATAACTCATCCCTAAATTTTTAAGTATATGTAACATCTTCGCCCATTTAACATTGTCAAAAGCATTTTCTAAATCTTATCATCAACTACTGGAAAACAAAATTGGTATAAAAACATTCATGCAAACCGTAACAGATCGTCATATATTGAAGCTATATTTATGTCAACAGTAAAAGAAAAACAAAACCTGTATCAAATAAATTTTTTCTAACAATCGCCAGTAAAATCATTTATTTCGTTTAGAATGAACCGAGAAACTTTTTATCAAAGCTTTATTTCCTTTTAGTATTCCTTCTGGCAGACAAACATATTCGCGATTCTAATTCGTATTACTCAGTACCGAAGTAGTAGTAGAGAAGCTGAAACTTTTGCTATTCAAGTTAGAGGCAGAATTTCATTTCCCTTGATCTGGTTACGTATTGTAAAGGCAGAACAAAACCGATATCATGTTCTTCGGCTAAAGCCCATTCGAATACACTGACATGAATAGATGTTACATATACGTGAGTTGCCACGAATCTTTAACAGACGCACATACATATATGTACGCCGGTAGATATATGTGTATCACCAACTCCGAATTTTATACCGAAATAAAATATTCGTGAGGAAGAATTTAGTTTACTTTTCATGTACTTATCTAGCTTAAAGAGTTTCGGGTTTTCATTAAAAAATAATAAATAACGAATTGTACAAGACTCAATGCAAATTTTGATGTTAAATTAGCAGTGAAACAAAATAGCCGATGAATATTAAAAATCTAATTAAAAACGACAATATTTTAACATTATTAAAAGATCATACATCAAACTAGAGGTAAATATTCTTTACTAGTACTTAGACCTAGACAACCAGAATCTTTTCCGAAGAGAATCCATTTTTTTTACCCAATTAATACTTGATCAACTCTAACCTTATTTGCGTTACAGTTGATTATACTGTAGCGATCATACTACAAACAGCCTAAATTAAATTTAAGACACCCTTAATTCTTATGTTAATATCTAATTGTAAATAGATATAGTGACGATTCTTGAATAGTCTTTCCTGCACCGATTTGGTCACAAATGTGTAGAACTCTTCGACTAGAAAATAAATATCCAAGGAATGTGATTGAGGTTTTAAAACGTGATAAATACATTTTTTGTAAATGGTTTTTGACAATGGAAAACTTTTTAATGTAAATTTGTTACATATATCAGATATTTTCAATTCTACAGGATGTCGACTACTGCAAAGGTTGTCGATGTTGCAGATAAACGATTTTTCAATAATATATTTGTAGAAATAAATTCATTAAATTTTTCTTTAGAAAATTCGTTGATGTCGATTGACAGTACAATGTCAAATTTTCGAAACAAACGGTTTGTTTTAGTATGTTTGACAACAAATGTATTATTACTTTCGGTAGTGCAACTTTTTAAAAATGTTTAACTTTTATTCAACTTAAATTAATAATCTATTTCTCCATAATTTTGCAGGGAGTATATACCCCGAATCAACTCCTTAAATAAGTGCTAGGCCTATTTTTCATTTTCCCTAGACATACGTAAATATCAGTCCAAACACTATGCTATGCGTTTGATCAATAATTTTCATGAATCTATCATGGAATATGTTATAGCAACAAAATTTCTTTACTGTATGCTGCCTACGAAAGTGAAATTGGAGTAACAAACTTACCGATTACTACAAAAAATGATTCTAGATGAATTTAATTGATGCTTACCTGAAACAAAACAAAAAATAATTAGTTACATACCATCTTTGGTTATTTTAATAAACTTAATATTAAGGAATTGTAATAGTCTTGCTAAACATTATGTAATTTGTTCCCAAATTCTCACGTTCGTTAATTTCTATGAATTCTATTTTGCAGAATAAATCTGTTAAATTCTGAAGTATTCACAGACAACTGTTCATTCATTTAAAATTCAAAGACTGTGATATACGTAAAATGCTTTTAATATATGTATGTATTAGGCATAACTTATATGGAATATCATCAAGTAGAAGTAGATAACATCAAATATAAAAAATAGATTAAATAAAATTCAAGGCAATTAAGGGTTTGAATGTTTTTATTTTTGAAGAACCAATACCGACGTTTCGCCTCTATTGGGGAGACTTTTTCAAGGTTGGTTCTTTAGTTGTGTAAGAAAATGTTTCAAATAGTACGGTGCTTGTAACTGGCACAAAATATTAAAATAAACATTAATTTAAAAAGCACACATAAATAAAATAATAAACAATTAAATAATTAAAAATTAACTCTGATACCAACACAAATATAAATAAAATAAGAAGTTAAAGTACTATAGGACAATACTCTAATTAGTTAATATGGATTAGAGTACCTATTGTCCTTTATTGTAGCTACGTGGTTTTTAATTATTCTTTAGATTATTATTTTATTGATATTCGTGTTTTGTCTCTAAGTTAGTGTTAGTCTTTGATTATTTATTATTTTATTAATAGGTGTGCTATTTAAATCAATGTTTATTTTAATATTTTGTACCAGTTACAAGCACCGAACTATTTGGAACATTTTCTTACATAACTAAAGAACTTACCTTGAAAAATTCTCCCAAATAGAGGCGAAACGTCGGTGTTGGTTCTTCAAAAATAAAAACCTTCCAGCCCTTAATTGCCTTGAACTTTATTTAATATTATCC
>NW_020442445.1:915909-921757 GCF_000699045.2 Agrilus planipennis
GACTTCCTAGGTATCTAAAATCAGCCACTTCTTCTAATTTTTCGTCTCCTATCTTTATATTCGCTCTTTCCCTACTTTTTCTTCCCTTGCATACCAGTATTTTAGTTTTACTTTTATTCATTTTTATACAGTACTGATCGGTCAGGACCCGCTTCCATTTTATTTAAAGCTAAAATAGAAAATAATTTTTGAAAAAGGATTCTTCTGGGATTTCGATTGCCTACAAAACCAAATATGCATTAAATCCTAAGAATTTCTGAAATAGTCAGTTGTTGTAATAAAGGTCAGTATTTATAACAGGTTAAGCTAAAGTTAGTTTCAGCTCGGATTTTAATAATGGTGACTTCAAACAAAAGATTGAACAAGTAAAGTTACGATGGAAAGTTCTTAAGTCCACAGATTTAAGTTTCCATTTGGTGCCTTTTAACTCGCAACGAACTTAAGAACATCAGAATATGCTCACTCTGGTAATTTAGGTGGATAATGCGCTGCACACGTTATACACTGCCGTAAATTTCTTCTAAAGAGCACCTTAAGCAAGAAGACGAGCTTTAATTAAACACTCGTCCCTACTTATCCAGTCACTTTATTCTCGCCCTTTCAACGAGTAAGATAGTTTCTTGAACGTGGTGACATTCCCTCTGAGACCAGATGTGATGGCATTCTCTAGGTAAATAACGGCTTTCTCTAATAGATTTGTTACATTATGCTTAAGCAAAATCGTTAATCTGGCGAATAAATTATGATTTCACTTTTAATTAGAATTCGTGATTACAACATCACCAGCTACACATTTTCATTACTACAAAGGAGAAGTTGTTATGTTAAGGATAATTGCCTACTGTACGAATTTCACTCTCTCTCAGGATTAGGTAATGAATCCGAATTTTCAAGGAACTTGATGAAAAGCAATTGATACGGAAACAACAATGAATGAATTTATGCTATTTTCAATTCACTTCAATGCAGTGATTAAAAGATAATGAAACTTCCCTAGACAATAATTTTCAGTCTCCCTCCAGTCTCTCAGAGTCTTTCAGCGCCTCTGAGAGCGTCTCCCACAGTCTTTCACAGTCTCTCAGTTATTGCGTAGGTGTTTTTATGGGTCTCTCACAGTCTCTGTATTGAACGATAAAATTGTTAATTCAGAGATTCGAGTGGCTCGTTCAGAGATTCGAGTCTCTTGTTCAGAAATGGATACGAAATGAGGATCTCTCTATGAGCGACTCGAGTCTCTCGGAATGAGCCGCTCGTTCAGAGACTGGATACGAAATGAGGATCTCTCTATGAGCGACTCGAGTCTCTCGTTCAAAAACGCTAAACACTTGTTTTGACAGTCTCTCTCAGCGACACCAGAGAGACTCGATGAGAAACGGAGACTCGAGTCTAGCTTTCAGAGACTCTGAGAGACTGAACATTTTTATCTAGGGTTCTACAAAACAATATTTCAATACAGAAATTTATTTAGATATGACAAATATAAAAATCTTATGTGGTTTTATTATTGACATCGAAAAGACAATTTTTTGAATTTACAGTTTTTTTTACAAAAACTGCTTTCTTTGAACACTATTAATTGGCATCAGGCAGACTACCAACTGTTCAGATAACCAGAGTTCGAAATGGCGATTCACGTCTAGCAATTTGACATTTTGGCAGAATATTAACCAAAAACGTTAAACTTTTAATTGTAAAAATTTTTCATTAAAATTCTTATTCCATAATCTCGACAATTTACACCGTTCAGTAATTGCTTTTGGTTTAAAAATATAATTTAAACAGTAAGTAATTTAGGTAAAATGTACGGTGAAATAAAACGATGTTTATACACATATTAAGAAAGATATCTTGCAGCTGGCAGTAGCATTAAATCAAGAAAATTAAAGAAACCAGTAAACATCTGGGACTCGATTTATTAGCGAAACAATCGTGGGACGTCGCGTACTTTAAATCTAATAAGAGTCTTTTCTAAATTTTAATCGGATTTCCAACTAATAACAGTATCAACGCCGTACTTAACTAAATTCGGTACGCAAAACTTTATGTAAACTTCCAGACTTCAAGAAGCATTAAAAATGTTCACATTTTTAGGGTTGCAGAAGAAAAATGGGATTAAAGTTGGCATTGTTAACAAGTTAGTTTTGAAGGAAAACTTCAGTAACGTTTGTTTCAAGTGGAAAAACTCTGTAAGGAAAGTCAAAAACAAAAAAAAATTAGTGGCACGAAAAAAAGTTTTATTTCACGTATTCATTAAACAACAAAGTAGATAGGAAAGTAGGTAGGTAGGTAATATATCGTATCGTAATAATCATCATAAGGTCATCAGTCCTAAGACTGATTGGACACGCACCTCCACTCTTTCTTATCCTGAGTGAATCTTCGCATATCCCTAAAACTAGAACAAACCACATCCTTAACTATTTGAGAACACTAATCTAATCTAGACCTACCTCTACCCTTCCTAACTCCCATTTCTCTGACTAGACCTTCATGTCTGAGAAGGTGTCCTACTAACCTAGTTCGCCTATTACTTATTGACTTCCATAGAGTCCTCTGTTTTCCTATTCTTTCTAATACCCCTTCATTTCTAACCTTCTCTATCTACGGTATCTTCATCATTAGTCTATAACACCACATTTTGAACGCTTCTTTTCTTTTCCGCAGCGCCCACCGTCCATGTTTCGCACCCGTATAGCGCCGCGCTCCAAACATACACCTTTAACAACCTTTTTCGGATTTCTAAATTAACCGTTAGCGAGCATAGAAGTGAGTTCATTTTATTGAAGCCGACTCGACTCTGCGCTATCCTCTGCTTTATATCGCTACCTACTACTCCTTCCGTCCTGACTTATCTGACTTCCTAGGTACCTAAAATCTGCCACTTCTTCTAATTTTTCGTCTCCTACCTTTATATTCGCTCTTTACCTACTTTTGAAGTTATAAGAAAGAAAATTTAAGAAATTACTTTTTTAAATTACTACATTGCATGAAATATTCCCTTCCTTATATATCACTAGTAAAAACCATCTAAATGAAAGCTTTAGAAGATATATTTGGGATGGAACGCAAATTTGAATAAAAGCTCTACCTGTATTTAGATTAACAGTAATTTAATTTGTTATTGTAAACTAATTGAATTGTTTCCATGTCGTAATGTTTATTTTAGGCTGTACTATTGTACTAAGACGTAAACAGATTGATTGATACAAATCACTACGATATACCTTCCCGCTACGACCTGGTACCTAATGTGAAATACGGATAAATGAAACCAACAACTATTAATCATTGTGTCTCAGCGGATAATTTCATAATACATCTCCTTTTGAAGGATAGACTAATTGCTACCGTTAATTTGTCCCAAAATTACTTATTCGCCAAATTAACAGATACATCTCTGCAAATCCACAGAGTAGATACGTTTATTTTGTATTTACAATGTATTTGAAATTAAACATGTATGACTGCAGCCGTGGTTAGTGCAAACAAAAGAAAAATCTTTTCTAATGGCTCCAAGAGCGAGGAAGGAGCAGGATGTACTCTGATAATAGAAGAAAAACAAATTACTAAAGATTATTTACAGATTCACTATATTCACAGGCGAAGCCTATCCCTGGACAAAAATTTTCAATCTCTCTCCAGTCTCTCAGAGTCTCTCAGTTATTGCCTAGGGGTTTTTAGAGATCTCTCACAGTCTCTGTATGAGAGACTCGAACGATAAAATTGTTAATTCAGAGATTCGAGTCTCTCGTTTAGAGACTGAATACGAAACGAGGATCTCTCTATGAGCGACTCGAGTCTCTCGTTCAGAGATTCGAGTCTCTCGTTCAGAGACTGGATACGAAATGAGGATCTCTCTATGAGCGACTCGAGTCTCTCGTTCAGAGACACTAAATAGTTTTTTTTGACAGTCTCTCGACAGTCTCTTTCAGCGACAACAGAGAGACTCGATGAGAGACGGAGACTGGAGTCTCGCTTTCAGAAACTCTGAGAGACTGAACATTTTTATCTCGGGATACCATTCTGAAAGCCATAGAATTAATAAACTGACAAAATATAGAACCTTTTCTAAATCTGACCGACTCACATGTCAATCAAAAATGATAAGAAGCTTATCAATACCAGTATTTGGTACCTAAGAACTCACAGATAATCGTTCACTTCTTTTTTTCTTTCATTTCATCCGTTTTGTCTTCTTGTCCCAAACCCCATCCGTTTTCACTCCCACAGTTCCTAAAAAGAAACCGAAAAGGTCTTCCACTTTATCCTCCGAATTTTTCACTATAATATGTCAGAGGAAGTGCCAATCCACCTGTCTTAGCAGCATATCGGAACGAAACATGCAAAAGCTCCCGTTTGACAAAGCGCTTACAAATAATATTAATAAGTTCAACCTTCTATACTGTAAGTTTCTAGTTTTCGACGTCCTTGTAATCAACAACCCTTTATAGCCCATCCTAATAATGACAATAGATAGATAAGTAGCATCAACGTGTGACGTTTCAGGATTAAAATTTCCTATTTTTTTAATACATACCTACATGAAGATACACAAATGTAAATTCCAGAATTCACAATCAAAACATACCTGCTTGTAAACTCTGTCTTTATTAAAATACTTGCCTCCTAAACCAACTGTGAAATATTTAGACAACTAAATATCTGATGAAGGCATGTTTCAGGAAATTTCAACAAGAATGTTGCCGGCAATCCTATGGCAAGTTTAATTTTGACAATGGGGTCAGAAAATATCCGCGCAAATTAATTAGGGTTACCTGCAAATTACTTTCCAGTTAATTTATTTAATAACCACTAAAACGTTGCTAATTGGAATTAATTAGAAGACCGAAAGGTTAACTTGAAGTAGCCTAATTGCAACTTTGTTTTAAATAATGGCCTAACACTTTTCGCATAAGTTTAGATTTGCATTGCCGTTTTGGTGTTTTCTGAAATTTAACGGAATATACTTCACAGTTGCTAATAAGTTTGTCGAAAACGTTTTCAACAGCTTCGTATTCATTATGAATTATTATTAGTACTTAAAAGTAGAGTACCTATAATTTCCAAAATAACTATACAAGTTCGAAACGTACTTGCCAATTTAATGATACTTATGTGACAGAACAGGTGAAGGATACTAAATTTATTTTCAAGGATGTAGATGTATGACACTCATGAAACTTAGTGTGGCGGAAAAATGTATATTTTTTGTAAATATTTAATACCAATTCATAAGCTTTCTTTAAAATTCTTTTAAATTTATTTTTGTATCACTTCAAATATTATTTCCATGCTTTTCGACTTCTTATCTTAAGCATACCTTTGTTTCCTTTCAATCTAAACGTTATTGTTCTGTGCATGCATTCTCATACTAATATTTTGTTTTACCTTTAATTCTACGTATTTCTATAAATTTCTATAAACCAGTGTCTTCGTCCGCACTCCTACTTTTCTCCTTCTAGAATATTCTATCAAATTTACTATAAATACCTACTATCCTATAAATACTCCGTAAAGTTCCTATCTATACACACAGACAGACACACGCACAGACACACACGCACAGACACACACACACACAGACACACACACACACAGACATACACAAACACACACATAGACACATAGACACACAGACACACAAAGACACACACACACACACACACACACACACATACACAGACACACACATACACAGACACAAACACACACAGACATACACAAACACACACATAGACACACAGACACACAAAGACACACACACACACACACATACACACGCATACACACGCACACACACGCACACACACACACACACACACACACACACACACACACACACACACAC
>NW_020442445.1:924461-934461 GCF_000699045.2 Agrilus planipennis
AAAAATGACTTAACTTCTGAAAATTAGAAAAATAGAAAAGTGGAGGAAATAGTTTGGGGGTGGAATTAAATTCAAATTGGAAAAGGTTGATTGGTTAGATAAAAAGTAGAAGATCGTGATTTGTTAGGAAATGAAGACAGGGATACAGAGGGGTTGAAAGATAGTGGGAGTACCAGAAGGGCATTAACCGGTACTTGGGGTACCGACACACGTGCAACGCATCTTTAGAAATTTGCAGTTTGCCTCGATTTCTGGGAAACATAACCCAAGCGAAAACCCAATTGAACTTTATTGGGGTGTTCGTGTTTGAATAGATGAAACTGAATATTACAATGGAAACTAGACACAATGGTTAATAAAATCTTTGAACTTAGATGGTCGGCAAACTACAATTCCTAAATAACTGCTGCAAAATATATACAATTGAAAATATTGCACTAATAATAAAATAAACATTCCACTAGAAATATAAAAATAAATGTCGAAAAAATATACAACTAAGAAAATGAATAATACGACTCAACACAGGTGTTGTTGCTGAATTAGTACAAAATAAAAGATTTTCTCATGTACTTTTAATATAAAACATTTGTTTCGCTACCATAGTATTTATCTGATGAATTATTCCATAGATGCATTTACATCTGAGACCATCTGCAAAAACAAATTTTTGATTCAAATACCTACTTTTTGACAACGAGTTTACTTTCCGTTTTGCATTTACAATAAAATGGTAGGTATAGTGCCTGTATTATGAGGTGATAATTAATTGGAATCAGTTATGTAGAAGCTGTGATATAATCTAATGTCACAAACACAACGAGAATGACAAAAGCTAATCTGTGGTTGTTGAAAATATATATTTTGTAGTAAACGGATGCCTGACGCTTTCACCATTTTAAATCATCTATGTAAAAAATGAATAGGTAAAAATAAGTAAGTAAATAAGTAGAAGAAAATTTGTTATTTACTGTTACATTATTTAAAAGCTAAACTAATCCATTTATATAGCAGGCATTCTACATCGGGTTTGAAATCTACTACTGATTTCGCAAATTAACCATGAAAACCACAAAAAAAACGACCCGAGAAACTTAAAAACCACTGCATGCTAAGATTTAGAATAAATATTATAATCTCACTCAAGATAAAAAAATTACAAAAAGTTCCCTGAATAACAGACTACATATCGTCAATGTCGTCGTGTATTACGGGCTAATCTTGAACTCAATTCGAACTGTCCTATGTTTTTTACTAACCCCATTTAAATTAAGTTAGTATGCAAACTAATAGTTTTTGGGTTTTCCGAGTCGAACTAATTTTTTGTCTCTTACAGTTAATTACCGAAATATTCACAGCAAGTTTTAAGCTAGATTTAGAGTGCCTACTGTAATCTCAGTCGATGTTATAACGATTGTTGTATTTGCCTGCTAATTTTGTCATGTCAACTTCAAATGGTTTTATCGAGAATAATTTTAAGAAATAAATATACTATATGTTGACGTTGTAAGTCAACATTACGCCAGTGGAATCATATTAGTAAATAATAAGCTGTAAACTAACGTAGCTTATACCATTTCTCGTGAAAATCGTCAAATTAACATGCAAAGCAAAGTCTATACAACGGAGAGGCACCTAAATCGCCTTTCATATTCATTTTCAACCGCAGGCGTTCTGCAGATACAGATACATCCAAGCAATGTAATTATTACCTCTTACATCCTTAAAGCATTGAAACACTATTTGAATACTACCAAACGATGCATTAAATGGTCAAATGTACCGAAGTTTTCATTTGCATTCATTTATAAATGGACGAACTACTAACATAGTGTGGTATTCGCCATTCGACAAGGAGAGTTCTATTTACATTAACTGATTGCAGTTCTAATTTTCGCTTGAGCAAAACAGAATACTAGGGAGATTCGAAGGATTGAGGAAATACATACTATGTATTTGTTTTAGCCCAAAAGCAGACGGTAAATACCTAAGTCCAGGCAAATTAGAAATTTGGGAAGAAAAGTTTGGATTAGACCTGATTTTTGCATATAAATTAGTAATAAATTATGTACATCATTAATAAACTTGTGCGTACGCTAAAAAGTGTAAGGCATTTTATTTATAAACACTTAAAGGTCGTTTATTCGATGTTTTTTCGTTTTTTTTTCTACAGCTTATTTTCCAATGATTTAATCAAAAAGAGTTACATAAAAACGCTGTTTAAAAGCAATTTTTACATAAGGGTAAGAAGGTCCGATTTTTCAAACCCTCTTCAACAAAAGATATTTTTTTTTATTAACAAAATTAAATTGTTGCTCGCCTTTATTTTTGATCGGCATTAAATTTTAGCAGGATTAATAACTATAAAAGATGCTTCTTTTCCCAAAATTTCAATACAATAATAGCCGGATTTAGTGATTTAGTCCTGGTATTAACTTTAACCAGTACAGAAAACCTCAAATTAATTAAGAAAAATTGCTGCCGCCATTCCCCCGCCGGGAATCTATGACCTTAAATTGTTTATAAACAAATTACTTCACACTTATAAGTATATGCACAAGTCTATTACTGATTTACATGTAAAAACCAGGTCTAGTCCAAACTATTCCAAAGAATGGACCTTGTTCAGCTAATTCGTCTGGACTACTAACGATAACTTTAAGTTTAAAATATTAAGAATGAGGAGGTAATTGGAAAAAATAAGAAAAGATAGGGCGCGATGGAAGTCAATAAGGAAAACAACATAAAGGACTCCTTCTGAGACATGAAGTGCTAAGTTAAAGTAGTAGCTATGAATTAGAAGTACAAAGTCTTCGAACTGACAGCTTTGTGACAATGACAATAGTAGAGTGATCCAAAATTTACTCGTTAATTTAAATACATACACCTCGCATTACTAATTGTCTTTTTGCAAAAATTCTTTTAAACCCAACGATTGTATAAGTATGCGTGGGAATTATTGAAATATTTTCCCACACTGAGTTGAGCAACCTAAAATAAAACATTTGTCGTTACCTACGTAAGCTTTAGTTAGTAAAATCGTAGAAATAGTGTAGATTCTTCGCAAAATAAAAGCCTGCCATTTATTTCGAAAACATTTCCCCGAAGAAGTGTCCATTAAATTTGAACAATCATGAATGGAGTGCTCTCATAAACTGCGAATGTCTCGCAGAATAAAAGAAACCGCGGAGGACCATTATCGTTACTTTTTAGGCAATTATAGGGTCGATACCGCTCATTTGTTCGTCTTAATGGATGTTCATCTGCCACAAAAAGAAACCATGTAGTTCCAATTAAATTTCTTTTACGACAGCGGAAACAATTAAAGCGAAAGAAACGTTAAGTAAATGTTACTACATCAACAACTCTAACAGTGTCTTGAAATTTTTATCATCATCATCATCATAAGGTCGTCAGTCCTAAGACGTTGGACACGCACCTCCACTCTTTCCTATCTTGAGCTAATCTTCATATTTGCCCAAAACTAATCTAGGTCTACCTCTACTCCTGTTTCTGCCTCTAATATGTCACTGACTAGACCTTCATGCCTGAGAAGGTGTCCTGCCAACCTATCTCGCCTATCTCTTATTGACTTCCATAGAATCCTTTGTTCTCCTATTCTTTCTAATACCTCTTCATTTCTAAACTAACTATATTCATCTATCCATGGTATTTTAAATTCTTTATTATTTATTTATTTGATTGCATGATTTCTATTTGGATCAGTCGTGTAACATAAGCACATCTAGATTACATTTTTGAAATTGTGAGTCTTAGAGTGAATTAGGGCGGTGAAGCGGGTGATGGAGTATGTTCGTCAGCCATGAGTTCCCTGCTAATTGTACATTTCCCCATAAGTAATAATGTACACTGAACCGTATTATTTTAAGCAAATTACTCTTTATATTAAATCGCTCGTTCGTTAACATTTCATTTTTTTTTAATATACAATAAAACGACTCCAAAACGCACTTAAATTTCGGAAAACTATCTAAACACGACGCTTCTGAATTGAAATTACTCCCCAGACAATTATTCTCTATTGGTTTGCTATTTTTTTTATTTACTAGTGCAGTTGGCAATCGTTTCTGCCACATATAATATTTAGAGATAATGTATGGTTGTTTTGTATGAAACTTATGAGCAAAATTACGATTTTCGAAGCGTCAAGGAAAGAAACAACTTTTGCTAAGGTGGGTGTTATCCGTCCTTCGTACAAATCTAATAATAGATATCAAAAGAAAGAAAACAAGTGCNAAAGTAAAAATAATATAAACATAAACAGAAAACGAACACTTTGAAAATAAATATTTCCTTCAAATCGCTCTACCGAAAACCTTCCTTATATTATCAAAGAAACCGAAGCTTTTTGTCACTTCTCGTTAGCGTGCGTTTTCTCCGATTTAGGTTTGATAACAAAAAAGCAACAGTAACGAATATATGGGGAATTTGTCATCGAATCGAATTTTATCATCATCAATATATGCGTACCGTTTGTAGTTCTCTTTATTTAATTTATTATTTATTCGCCAAAAACTGTTTTAAATGAAAATACCACAGACACGAAATATCTTTTTAAGACTAAGCATTTCGTTGATTTTAACCCGTACCACACGACCAAAAAAGGGTTGGTGTCTAGAAGTCTAGATCTAAATCTTAGCATAATATTCAGGAGGTCACTAATTCCATTTTGGGATCCTCCTGCTTTTTTTTATTTCTTTCATTCTTCTCTCCCCAACCGGCAGAAAACGTAAGACCGAAGACAATTTCCCTGCACCCGCTTTTGTACTCTGTGGGAAAGGCGGTCTTTTCTGAAAAACTCTTTGGGTATTAATTTCTAAAAAGTAGATCATCCATTATCCCTTTAATTTCTCTAGTGTAAATTCACTAGACCTAAAAGATCATTAACAAATTCTTGGACTCCCCATATTGCCATTTTCACAATCTCATTATCATAATTTCTTTTGTAATTCTCACTGAAGATATTTTTAGACGGTTTTGATGGATTTTCCGGCAGATATTTTGTTAAGTAATTAATTCTATCGGTAAATAACGCGATGTAAGAAAACACATTTTCTAGTTTAAAATGTTTCATTTTTCATGCGCAGACATTGTAAATTAATTATCTGCTCCAAGTCACGCCCTAGCCAACATAAAAGCATGATGAAAACTTAAACAAAGCAAACACCAACATAAAAAGAAAGCTCTCTTCCTTCTACCCCTTTTTATGGACCACGATGAAAAAAGTTTGAAAAATGGCTCATAAAAAGTCCAACGATATCTTGTTATTAAACCACGCGTGCCCTCATAATGACTCTAAAGGCCTTTTCTTAAGATAAAGTAGAGGAAGTTCTTAGGAAACTTGTTAATTGCATTACACGTTCAAAGTTTCATTAGATTATGGAAATGCATCTACCTCTTCCTAACGAATTTACTACAGAATTCGAAGTACATGAGAGCTGTTTCTTTAATAAAAAGCACAATTTTATAAGTTTTAAAACTTTTGCCGTTTCTTACATATATACATTTAATTTTTTTAAATTTGTATAACTATTTTTAATCTTTTCTTATAAAAAAAGTAAGTCGATGCACCAATTTATGTATTGTAAATTCATAACAAAGATATATAGTTTAATGTAAATAATAACGAAAAACCACCGATAACGGAATAACAATTCTCTATGCTCAATAATTACAATATTTTGAATCTTTGGTAATCGTTATGAAAATACGTACTGTTTGGCGGAGATGCTGAACATCCTAGTCATTAAAAATAATTATTACATATTATTTAAAGCTTCTAGATGAATAACGTAATTTTAAAATCCATTTTCACATTGACTTTCTAGTTATTTTTACAGTTTAATCTTACAAAAATAATCTTAAAAAGAAGTCATTAAAAGGTTGATAAATCGGAAAAGCTATGTATATAGGTAACCAATGACAAATTACTAACTTAAATGNACACACACACACACACACACACACACACACACACACACACACACACACACACACACACACACACACACACACACACACACACACACACACACACACACACACACACACACACACACACACACACACACACACACACACACACACACACACACACACACACACACACACACACACACACACACACACACACACACACACACACACACACACACACACACACACACACACACACACACACACACACACACACACACACACACACACACACACACACACACACACACACACACACACACACACACACACACACACACACACACACACACACACACACACACACACACACACACACACACACACACACACACACACACACACACACACACACACACACACACACACACACACACACACACACACACACACACACACACACACACACACACACACACACACACACACACACACACACACACACACACACACACACACACACACACACACACACACACACACACACACACACACACACACACACACACACACACACACACACACACACACACACACACACACACACACACACACACACACACACACACACACACACACACACACACACACACACACACACACACACACACACACACACACACACACACACACACACACACACACACACACACACACACACACACACACACACACACACACACACACACACACACACACACACACACACACACACACACACACACACACACACACACACACACACACACACACACACACACACACACACACACACACACACACACACACACACACACACACACACACACACACACACACACACACACACACACACACACACACACACACACACACACACACACACACACACACACACACACACACACACACACACACACACACACACACACACACACACACACACACACACACACACACACACACACACACACACACACACACACACACACACACACACACACACACACACACACACACACACACACACACACACACACACACACACACACACACACACACACACACACACACACACACACACACACACACACACACACACACACACACACACACACACACACACACACACACACACACACACACACACACACACACACACACACACACACACACACACACACACACACACACACACACACACACACACACACACACACACACACACACACACACACACACACACACACACACACACACACACACACACACACACACACACACACACACACACACACACACACACACACACACACACACACACACACACACACACACACACACACACACACACACACACACACACACACACACACACACACACACACACACACACACACACACACACACACACACACACACACACACACACACACACACACACACACACACACACACACACACACACACACACACACACACACACACACACACACACACACACACACACACACACACACACACACACACACACACACACACACACACACACACACACACACACACACACACACAC
Organism: Agrilus planipennis; assembly: GCF_000699045.2. Lineage (NCBI taxonomy): Eukaryota > Metazoa > Arthropoda > Insecta > Coleoptera > Buprestidae > Agrilus > Agrilus planipennis. The sequence continues at coordinate 932,014 of NW_020442445.1, forward strand.
ACACACACACACACACACACACACACACACACACACACACACACACACACACACACACACACACACACACACACACACACACACACACACACACACACACACACACACACACACACACACACACACACACACACACACACACACACACACACACACACACACACACACACACACACACACACACACACACACACACACACACACACACACACACACACACACACACACACACACACACACACACACACACACACACACACACACACACACACACACACACACACACACACACACACACACACACACACACACACACACACACACACACACACACACACACACACACACACACACACACACACACACACACACACACACACACACACACACACACACACACACACACACACACACACACACACACACACACACACACACACACACACACACACACACACACACACACACACACACACACACACACACACACACACACACACACACACACACACACACACACACACACACACACACACACACACACACACACACACACACACACACACACACACACACACACACACACACACACACACACACACACACACACACACACACACACACACACACACACACACACACACACACACACACACACACACACACACACACACACACACACACACACACACACACACACACACACACACACACACACACACACACACACACACACACACACACACACACACACACACACACACACACACACACACACACACACACACACACACACACACACACACACACACACACACACACACACACACACACACACACACACACACACACACACACACACACACACACACACACACACACACACACACACACACACACACACACACACACACACACACACACACACACACACACACACACACACACACACACACACACACACACACACACACACACACACACACACACACACACACACACACACACACACACACACACACACACACACACACACACACACACACACACACACACACACACACACACACACACACACACACACACACACACACACACACACACACACACACACACACACACACACACACACACACACACACACACACACACACACACACACACACACACACACACACACACACACACACACACACACACACACACACACACACACACACACACACACACACACACACACACACACACACACACACACACACACACACACACACACACACACACACACACACACACACACACACACACACACACACACACACACACACACACACACACACACACACACACACACACACACACACACACACACACACACACACACACACACACACACACACACACACACACACACACACACACACACACACACACACACACACACACACACACACACACACACACACACACACACACACACACACACACACACACACACACACACACACACACACACACACACACACACACACACACACACACACACACACACACACACACACACACACACACACACACACACACACACACACACACACACACACACACACACACACACACACACACACACACACACACACACACACACACACACACACACACACACACACACACACACACACACACACACACACACACACACACACACACACACACACACACACACACACACACACACACACACACACACACACACACACACACACACACACACACACACACACACACACACACACACACACACACACACACACACACACACACACACACACACACACACACACACACACACACACACACACACACACACACACACACACACACACACACACACACACACACACACACACACACACACACACACACACACACACACACACACACACACACACACACACACACACACACACACACACACACACACACACACACACACACACACACACACACACACACACACACACACACACACACACACACACACACACACACACACACACACACACACACACACACACACACACACACACACACACACACACACACACACACACACACACACACACACACACACACACACACACACACACACACACACACACACACACACACACACACACACACACACACACACACACACACACACACACACACACACACACACACACACACACACACACACACACACACACACACACACACACACACACACACACACACACACACACACACACACACACACACACACACACACACACACACACACACACACACACACACACACACACACACACACACACACACACACACACACACACACACACACACACACACACACACACACACACACACACACACACACACACACACACACACACACACACACAC
>NW_020442445.1:943878-947935 GCF_000699045.2 Agrilus planipennis
TACGTACGTACGTACGTACGTACGTACGTACATACACACATCATCAAAAAAATTGGCTAGCATGCTACTAATATGTTAAAACGTGGAAATATAATGAAAATTCCGATTTCACTTTTCGACCCAATTACAATAACTTCCTAATGGGAAGTTAATAATAGTTTCATTTCATTTTATTTACTGTTTCATAGTTAAACCAAATTATTATGGGTCGGGCTGTGCCACTATCAGTGAAGATATATATATATATCTTTAGCCCATTCGTATGGCATATAAATAACTGATGCGGAAGCCTGTGCTGGCATGCTTAGTAAAAATTCAGAAGTTTCCATGACCTTTTGAGAACGTAGTTATCAAGTTCAAATATTTGATAGAGTTTACCATGTAAAATTGATCGCAACTTTAATAAATAAATAGGTCAGAAAATGCAGTGAGTGTGCTCCTCAACTCTTAAAAATAGAACTCACTTTAGTGTTAACTGCTTTTATTTAGAACTTGCCACTGTTGTATCTATAGTTACGTCAACTATAAAACTTAATCTATCTAGAATATGGATGAGTGCTAAGTGATGAAAGTAGTAAATTCAAATCTGTCAGCAGTTTAGTATTTGAGCCATATTTTAAAACATCAAGGGTCAGTTTCCCGTGAAATTACAGTTTAACTTAAATTAGTTTTCAACGCTCAGCATCCTTTAATATTTAATAGCAGTTATCATTGTACGGTTAGCTTTTGATACTGAGATAAACTATTCTGTTTTTATGGCAGAAAAAGAAAGAAACTGAGAAATGGAAGAAAAGTCTCCATTAAAAAATGGATGGACCAACGGGGAAAAACTACCAGGAATAAATTAAGATACAATAGCGCTTAGAGAAGAAAATTTAAGAACATCAAGATTCGGAAAAGAGAATGTACCTAAATTAGAACAGGTAACGAAGTTGCATTAATATTTATTTCATTATCTAATTTTCCACCTTTGGAGATTGATTATTTTCTTCGAACTGCCCATGAGCTGTTATCTGTTTAATAAAAAAATCATTAAAATCCATTCACAATTAACATACACACAGAAAGTACAGTCAAACTTTTTTTGGAATCGGTTGAAAATTAGAGTTATATTTGTAAAAAGTAGACGTAGGCGTGAAATAAAAATGAATAACCACTGGGAAAAGAGGAAAACAATACATGCTGATTGTGTAAAAGGAATTAGGTAAACTGCATGGGATATATACTCGAGGCGTACTAAATAATCGAAGATTTAGCTACAATTGGACATATATCTAAAACGAACATGAAAAATTATCCCCAGAAATAAAATAAGAAAAAAGTCAAAGAAGAATTGGAGAAAAAACACAAAAAAATAACAAGACCATAAAAGAGGAAAGAGAAACGGTAATTAACAATGTGAAGAAGTAATACTGAAATAACTAAATAAACAAAATACACAAGTTATTAAACTGAATTTTTATGTGTTGTATAAACAAATATTTAATAATGTTCTATTCTTGTTTCGGCTTAAATCAGAGTATTAGGAAACTGAAGAACTTCAGATGCGAACTTTGATTCGAATTTCGATAGTCTATTTATTTCGTCCTTTTAAATTTAAGCCATTTCCGGGGATCTATAAGATTAGAGACGACTGAGCCTCCAATTTCCGAAATTGTGAAAATGAAAATGGCCTTTTTCTCGCCTCAACGAATACGTTTAAAATTGATCTTTGTTAGTCTTTTCATTCGTAATAAAACGTTATTTCACAAAAACTTTATCTATAAATCCTTATTATTCGTAGAAGTATAAATTGACTTACAATTAATTGCTCTTAAGTAAGGAAGAAGAGATATAAATTGACTTACAAATGTTGTCAATGTTCCGATCCTTCGAACCAAAGTGGTTCAACTTTTCATGTCATTTTCAATAATAAATTTCCGAGATAAACTCGTTTTTGAATTTATAACTTGATCAAAATAATCTCATACAAAGTCAAACTAGATACTATTCATTTCAATTAGAAAGGCGCCTTATCGGAAGGAAAACTTTCATTAACATTGCAACATACAAACATTCTGAACATATACAAGATAACCAATATCTAGGGAACGAAATGCTCCGGAAAATACACAATTTCCTCCACGCACGTAATGAAGTTCTGGAAAATGAAAGATACGAGACAAAATTTTCCTTACAGAAGGCTTGATTAATGCTTCATTTTAGCCTACAGTCAAATGCCATTTTCGTCAAGTGGAAAAACTGAAATATTGTTACAGCTCGCTCTAAATAAATTTCCGCTATCATATTTCCGCCAGATTATTATTAAAACCTTAAGCCGAACATTAAATGTTCAATTAACAAATGTTTACGCATCATCTTGATAAAACAGAAAAGAGCAAACAGCAGTTCACGATGGTTAGTATTCTATAGAAAATTACCATTTCGGTCTCACTGGATCTCGTCAGCACACCAAGGCAAGAGAAATCAGACCAACTCTACCTTTAGATGGAACATTATTGAATCCCATTAAACGCAGCAATTTTCTACAGATGGCGTTCACTACAGTGTTTGTAGTGTTTCAGAAAAGAGTAATATACATATACATAACTACAATCTAATATTTATACATGTTAGGAGCAAAGTTAGAAAAAGACCATTGGCTGAATTTTTCAGCCAACTTGATGTAACTTCTGTAGGGGCTTTAAACATATGTAAACAACTAAACCTTAGGAAATTCGCAGCTAATATGAAATGTCAAATCCTACAATTGTCAAAAAATACAGCCGGTACAATAACGGAAAACTAGTACCTAAGATTCCTAAATACATTTTTATAGCCTCTCACCAGTAGCGTCAGAAGACCAATTCCATGTAACATTCATATTAACACAATTGAACATCATTCATCCAAAATAGCCTGAAAACGTTAAGCTGTTAGGTATGACAAGCAAAACAATCAAAATTCTTTTTGCCAAACATGACAATTAGTCACAGAACACTACAGTACAACATAGGCCACGAAAACTTAAGTAACGTACATACAATGAAACGAAATCAATTTCAATCTCATCATCATAAGGTCGTCAGTCCTAAAACTGGTTGGACACGTACCTCCACTCTTTCCTATCCTGAGCTAAACCTCGCATATCTCTAAAACTAGAACAACTTACATCCTTAACTATTTGCGAACAGTAATCTAACCTACTAGGTCTACCTCTACCCCTTCTGACTCCTGTTTCTGCCTCTAATATGTCTCTGACTAGACCTTCATGTCTGAGAAGACGTCCTACCAACCTATCTCGCCTATTTTTTAGTTTCTATTTCAATCTAACATCACTCAATAAAAAGGTTAATACGAGTGTGTGTAATTATTCATCATCAACGCTATTGTTCTTTTGATCTTATGAATTAATGGGTGTTAGTTTTAGTAGTTATTATGCATATAATAGTATTCATTCAACGCAGGACGCTGACTCGCTTCAGTATCCTTCAGATAAAGAAGTGAGAGCTTTGCCACTTATGTACTTGTAAAAGTAGGACATTGGGGGTTGTTACCATCTATCCACACATCGATACTGGAACAGGCTAAAGTATAACCGACTGGAAATGATCTGATGAACAGTTTTATGTGAACCTCTCAACATCTAAATTACGGATCGTTAGATATCAGGTGAGGCGAATAACCCGTTATCATCGGCAACTTGTGGAGTTCACAAATCTAGAGATTTCTGTGATGGATTTTTATTTAAATGAAGGAAGAAACATTATTCACAGGAATGATAATAATAAGAATGAAACATCCGACTAGTTTCACCCAGAGAATTCTAAATCTCAATCTTCAATTCTCCTTTAAAATTTTAGCTGGCAACGGATGTTGCGTGCGCATACCTAACGAATTTCAAGAGCGAGGGCTGCTCTAAGCGGTCGCCGCTATTCGCCTATTGGAACTAGTCAGCTAGTTCACACCGCGGATAGGGGGGCAGTACCTACTGCATAATGATATTATTTAGATAAATACGTAATAGAAAGCATTGTTTAATAAATATATAATTAATATATACCGGCTAAAGAAACTT
>NW_020442445.1:947949-958722 GCF_000699045.2 Agrilus planipennis
AAATATTTTTTTGTTTCGAAGTTGAAATCAAGGCATATTCACTGCCAAAAGTCAGTTAAAAATTTTCCATATTATTCGTTATTTCTTATTTTATTCAAAGTTTTCGGTCAAATTCCAAATTTTCTCTCAAACCGTATACTTTTTTTCAGTATAGATATTTTTTATTTACCTCATGATATGCTGCAAAACCTAATTAATCACGAATTTTAATTTTATGTACTCTTGTCTCCGATTGTACCTCCCAAACATCCTTAAGCCATCGTCTCGAGTCGCAAAGGTCATAAAAATGTCGTCTAAAGGGCCTACCTGACACATTTCGCCAATGAAAGTATAAGAAATTTTATATCTGCCCAAATTTCCCATTTCAAATCTGGTTTATATTATAACAATTATACCTACTACTTAAATTGTCAAGTTGTACCATACTTAACCTCTGGAGAGGGGCGCAGGATAACTGTTTCTATGATTGATAAAATTTATGCAGTTAATCATTTAACTATACATACATACCTACCAACGCCCAACATATACATCTAAATTATATTGCAATGACCAAAACATGTTAAAAACTACGATTATGATATTCGGGTCCATTACAATAACCTCCCTAAGACTGAAGTGTTAATAATTCCCTGTTTTATGTCTAAATATAAATGAAGATATAATTATAAAGCAGTTTCATCTGTAACCAATATTGCAGTGGCAATAAATGAATCAAGTAATACTGCGTTGAGTTGCCATAACCGTGTAGAGCATAAGATTATTTATAATAATTGCGGAAATAACGTCCCAGTGCGTGTGATTCGCTGGCACGTTACCAGATCATAAGATAATAATTGGAGCAAAAATTTTAATGCCCCATTTTATTGCACATGTGTACAGCGTTTATTTTAGATTTGCGTTTGAACTCGGGACGTGTGTATACTTGTCTACAATTCACTACCTGTTAAGCAATATCAATATGTCATCAGAAGCTGCAATGAGAAAATGTTCTGGCTTTTCAATGAAACAAAAACAAGGAAAACGAAACAACCGTGCAATCGATAACAACCTCTCCCACTGCAACATGAAGCGAATGTGGAAAATATTTCACCACACCACAACATACACAACATATTATCTTATTTCTATTTTCTAAACCAATTTTTCATTAAATATAAGTTAGAAAATTAAATAAAAACATGTTTCCGCCAATTTTCGGGTAGCGTCTTGTTTAGACTTGTTTTTAATAAATTTCTACATTTTCTAAAGAATATAAAACAATTTTTCGATTCCAAAAGGTTTTTATTCAATGTTACATTTGAAATTGAGTCGTTTCGGACATACAAGTTTTACAACCCTTATCAATTTATTATACTAATTAACTTAAATTTTGAGTAGCTAACACATGATTGGTTAAAGTGAACAAGCAAGTAATTATCTTAACACCTGGGAAAGAATATTTATTTCTGAATCACTAAATAAGCAGATTGTTAAAAAAGACCCTGATGGATCCAACAAATAATTATAGATATTACGTAAACTAAAAATATCCTCTGATATGAATTAAACTTGTTCTAATTCACGCATTTCTACAGTCGCTTCAGTTTAATTTTGCCAGATTACAAAGTTAAAATTGTAAATCTTTTACGTACTTTAATATTTATCACTGGAATAATAAATCTACTGACCCGTATAACTACTACAAAAAGGAGAAAGATGCCCTAATCATGCTCGGCTAGTAGCAGGTAACGAACACTGCTGGTATTTTATAAAATTTGTGCATATTTTCCTCTATTTAAATAGTTTGTAGACTTTGTTTCTCTTTTATTACTTGCCAACGTCACTGTAATTTATTTAAGATTCTTGACAATTAGCAGTAGTTAGATAGATAACCGTTAAGCGTTACTCTTGACAATGGCCTTCGGCCGAAACAATTAATGAGTTGTTCAATGATAAAAAAGATCAGTAAAAACATGGCTAAGAATTTTATTAGAAAAGGGATATTAATCATCATGTTTCACAATGATTTTACAAATCAAATCTGTAAACTTACTCAAATAAATTACGGTATTAAAATCAGTATAAAAAAATATTCAAACAAGCTGCGACCCATAACGTTTACCTCAACGAAGTTATACAATTTGTGTTTGCACTATACATCGTGCAGGAAAAAATAGTCACGTACAGTTAAGGATGTTTGGGAGGTATGTCAAAATGCTACGAGACAAATAAAAAATTGGAAGAACGTTCTTCATTCAATTCTAAAACTCCTGTAAAAATTATAAATCGATTCACTAAACCGTTAAAAAGTTAATGAAGTTTTAAAAAATTGTAATTTTACACGTCATTCAATTCTAAAACTCCTGTAAAAATTACAAACCGATTCACTAAACCGTTAGAAAGTTATTTAAATTTTAAAAAATTGTAATTTTACACTTCATCTTATGGAGATTCGTTAACCGAACAGATTAAATTTATTTTTATTAACAGAAAAAAAGCTACCAGAAATTTCAAACTTTTATAATAAGTAACTTGAACTCTGGAGAATCACTTTAGCGTAAGGTTATTCAAATTCACTAAATGGTTATCGAGGAAAAAATGAAAAATTAGCTGAAAATCTCGTTTTTACTTGATAATATAATGATAATATTTATAATTGTCTGAAATAAATGCAATTTTAAAGTTTTAATTATTATTTAAACATATTAAAAAGTTTTACGCTCATTATTAATAGAGATTGAAACTAAATATTTTTTTGTTTCGAAGTTGAAATCAAGGCATATTCACTGCCAAAAGTCAGTTAAAAATTTTCCATATTATTCGTTATTTCTTATTTTATTCAAAGTTTTCGGTCAAATTCCAAATTTTCTCTCAAACCGTATACTTTTTTTCAGTATAGATATTTTTTATTTACCTCATGATATGCTGCAAAACCTAATTAATCACGAATTTTAATTTTATGTACTCTTGTCTCCGATTGTACCTCCCAAACATCCTTAAGCCATCGTCTCGAGTCGCAAAGGTCATAAAAATGTCGTCTAAAGGGCCTACCTGACACATTTCGCCAATGAAAGTATAAGAAATTTTATATCTGCCCAAATTTCCCATTTCAAATCTGGTTTATATTATAACAATTATACCTACTACTTAAATTGTCAAGTTGTACCATACTTAACCTCTGGAGAGGGGCGCAGGATAACTGTTTCTATGATTGATAAAATTTATGCAGTTAATCATTTAACTATACATACATACCTACCAACGCCCAACATATACATCTAAATTATATTGCAATGACCAAAACATGTTAAAAACTACGATTATGATATTCGGGTCCATTACAATAACCTCCCTAAGACTGAAGTGTTAATAATTCCCTGTTTTATGTCTAAATATAAATGAAGATATAATTATAAAGCAGTTTCATCTGTAACCAATATTGCAGTGGCAATAAATGAATCAAGTAATACTGCGTTGAGTTGCCATAACCGTGTAGAGCATAAGATTATTTATAATAATTGCGGAAATAACGTCCCAGTGCGTGTGATTCGCTGGCACGTTACCAGATCATAAGATAATAATTGGAGCAAAAATTTTAATGCCCCATTTTATTGCACATGTGTACAGCGTTTATTTTAGATTTGCGTTTGAACTCGGGACGTGTGTATACTTGTCTACAATTCACTACCTGTTAAGCAATATCAATATGTCATCAGAAGCTGCAATGAGAAAATGTTCTGGCTTTTCAATGAAACAAAAACAAGGAAAACGAAACAACCGTGCAATCGATAACAACCTCTCCCACTGCAACATGAAGCGAATGTGGAAAATATTTCACCACACCACAACATACACAACATATTATCTTATTTCTATTTTCTAAACCAATTTTTCATTAAATATAAGTTAGAAAATTAAATAAAAACATGTTTCCGCCAATTTTCGGGTAGCGTCTTGTTTAGACTTGTTTTTAATAAATTTCTACATTTTCTAAAGAATATAAAACAATTTTTCGATTCCAAAAGGTTTTTATTCAATGTTACATTTGAAATTGAGTCGTTTCGGACATACAAGTTTTACAACCCTTATCAATTTATTATACTAATTAACTTAAATTTTGAGTAGCTAACACATGATTGGTTAAAGTGAACAAGCAAGTAATTATCTTAACACCTGGGAAAGAATATTTATTTCTGAATCACTAAATAAGCAGATTGTTAAAAAAGACCCTGATGGATCCAACAAATAATTATAGATATTACGTAAACTAAAAATATCCTCTGATATGAATTAAACTTGTTCTAATTCACGCATTTCTACAGTCGCTTCAGTTTAATTTTGCCAGATTACAAAGTTAAAATTGTAAATCTTTTACGTACTTTAATATTTATCACTGGAATAATAAATCTACTGACCCGTATAACTACTACAAAAAGGAGAAAGATGCCCTAATCATGCTCGGCTAGTAGCAGGTAACGAACACTGCTGGTATTTTATAAAATTTGTGCATATTTTCCTCTATTTAAATAGTTTGTAGACTTTGTTTCTCTTTTATTACTTGCCAACGTCACTGTAATTTATTTAAGATTCTTGACACAAAGACTATTATAGTTCCAGGGTACGGATTAGTATATTTATTGTTCCAGTAATAAATAATAAAGTAAAAGATTTACAATTTTCACTTTATAATCCAAAACATGCAAAATGGTACTATAGGTCACGTTGAACGCACAATTGCGGTGGTACAGCTCTGGCATTTTCAATCCAAGAGGGTGACATTCAGGACAAAAGATTACCATGCATAGATATTTGGGATCATACAGCGGAATTACAATCCTAACTAATCTTTGTTTGTTTGTTTGTTTGCTACATTTTCAGAAATCAACTACACAACCGACCATCATGAAATTTTGCACACAAATTGTCAGGCGTACAGAAAAGAACATAGCGTACCTTTTATCCAGAAAAAATATTGTTCCTGAGGAATATAAAAAATTAGTTGTATGTGGTTGATGATGAACTTTGACACGTATTTAGTACATCAATGCGAGCGAGACCATGGGTAAAAGCTAGTAATCTATAAGAAGAAGTCAAAAACAGCCTTAAATAAAATAGAAGAATTACTGACAGAAGAGTATTATGGAATGAATTGGAAGCAGGATTACAGCTAATGTAAAAATTGGAGACGAAAAGCCAGCAATCGTCGATTTTCTATCTATCTAAAAAGTCACGATAACAGAATAAAAAAAGCGGTGGAGACATAAAGAAAAGAGCAGAACAGGGTCGAGTCGCTGCTAAAAAAAAATAAATTGCTTCTGTGCTTCTGAATGAACAATTCGAAAATTAAAAACGGATTAGGTATTAAAAGTGTATGTTTGGAGCGAACTAGATATGCGAATTATGTGAAACGTGGAAGGTGGGTACTACGGAAAAGATAATGCTAAAAGCATTTGAGATATGGTGTTATAGGTGGATGATAAAAATTTCTTGCAGAGAACGTTATGAAATTAATAAAGAAAACACGAGATATGATGGTAGGACATGAAGGGCTTATTAGAGACATATTAGAAGTAGACAAGGATTAACGCCCTGAGATAAAAATGTTCAGTGTCTCAGAGTCTCTGAAAGCGAGACTCGGGTATCCGTCTCTCATCGAGTCTCTTTGGTGTCGCTGAGAGAGACTGTTTAGCGTCTCTGAACGAAAGACTCGAGTTGCTCATAGAGAGATCCTCATTTCGTATCCAGTCTCTGAACGAGAGACTCGAATCTCTGAACGAGAGACTCGAGTCGCTCATTGAGAGATCCTCATTTCGTATCCAGTCTCTGAACGAGAGACTCGAATCTCTGAACGAGAGACTCCAATCTCTCAATAAGTGGTTAAAATTTTCAATTTTATTCATTCAGTCTCTCTGTGAGAGAGTCAAATCTCCGAATTAACAATTTTATCGTTCGAGTCTCTCATACAGAGACTGTGAGAGATCCATGAAAACACCTAGGCAATAACTGAGAGACTGTGAGAGACTGAAGAGAGACTGAAAATTTTTGTCTAGGGTGAGGTTAAAAGATCATCTAGATTAGATTAAATAAAGTGAGAGATGTGGAATGTTCCAGTTTTGGAGAATCCAAAGATTGGCTACGGATAGGGAATTGCATAAGTCGTGTGATGAGTCCCTTTTCATTATCTCATTTAATCCATATCATAATCTCCTTTTTTTAGTTTAGAATTACGTATAGATGTGATAGCTTTGTAAAGAATATTTTACACCCCAGTGACAATACTTTCATTTGATGCATACATATGTCATTAAAATTATTTTTAGAATTTTTATGGAAATCTTAATGCCTTCTACTGTTTGTTATTAATATTAAACGAACCGTCTAGAAATGTCATGATTCAGAAAACAGGCCACGTCAATGCGGTAAAAGCATGTGCGCCTACACAAATCACAACCAACGTGTTTTATTTTTCTTTTCATTTGGATTATAATATGGCGCTATTCTAAATGTGACAATTTAATATATAGTAATGAAATTATAAAAATGTTAACGTTAAAGCTTAGAATGCAGTTGCAGTTGCAGTTGTAAATGCATATGGACAAGTGTTTTCCCATGTTGTCCTTTAGAGTGCTTGGGATCATTATACGTATCCGCTTGCAAATAAATTGCAGTTAGTTTAAAATACATATAGTTTTTATATGTACAATCGTACATCAAACTGTAGGTAATAAAATTAGAACATTAATATGTAAAAATTATAAGAACTATTTTTAATTCATTTACCATTATCCTATTATAAATATAGAGAAACACCAGTGCATTCCACTAGAAAAATATTTGCATTGAAATTAAAACTGCTATTATTTTCCATACTAATCAGTTGACAACTTTGCGGAAAAGACTGCGTTTTTGGTCCTTCTTAAGCTTTTAACTAAAAACTATTCTAATAAGTCTTCCCCAAAAGAATTTTGGTCTTTTAAGACCAAACGTCGTGATGTCAAAAGATGAGGGTTAATTTAATATATCCTAATACAGACGCGATCAACATCATCAAAGATTGTAGGGATAGATATAGAGGGGCAAAACATTAGGATGATTATATACATTTGCAGATGATACAGCAGTATTAGCATAATAGCAAGGCGAGGTTAGAGTTAAATAAAATGGAAGCGGTATTGACAAAACAGAAAATAAATAAAAGCAAAAAAAAATACTGGTATGCAAGGGAAGAATAAGTAGAGAAAGAGCGAATGTAAAGATAGGAGACGAAAGATTAGAAGAAGTGGCTGATTTTAGGTATCTAGGAAGTCATATAAGTTAGGATGGAAGGAGTAGTGGGGATATAAAGCAGAGGATAACGTAAGGTCGAATTGTCTTCAATAAAAAAATGTCACTTTTATGCCCACGAACGATTAATTTAAAAATTCGAAAAAGATTGTTAAAGGTATATTTATGTTTGGAGCGCGGCGCTATACGGGTGCAAAACATGGACGGTGAACGCGGCGGAAAAGAAAAAGTTAGAAGCGTTCGAGATGTGTTGTTACCGGCGAATGATGAGAATACCATGGATAGAAAAGGTTAGAAATGAAGAGGTATTAGAAGGAATAGGAGAACAGAGGACTCTATGGAAGTCAATAAGAAATAGGCGAGATAGGTTGGTAGAACACCTTCTCAGACATGGAGGTTTAGTCAGAGACATGTTAGAGGCAGAAACGTGAATTATGAGGAGTAGAGGTAGACCTAGATTAGTTTGTTGTTCGCGAATAGTTAAGGATGTGACATGTTCTAGTTTTGAAGACTCGGACAATATGCAAAATTACGATTTATTTTGTGAACTTTAAAGCGTTTGGCAGAAAGTTCCATCGGTGGGAAATGTCTGGCAGTATTAATTATTAATTTTTAACCATATTTTATGAAACATATGTAAAAATCAGCACTCATACTTTAAGAAAAGCGAGTAATGTTTTTACGTACCTTTAGCACCTGATAAATGCAAATTGGCCGTCGGCCCAAGTTAGGATCAGCTATGCATACGTTCAAAGTAGATTCATACTAACACTAGTCTATCCCACCCATTTTGTTACTCAGAAAATAAGTAATGTCTGACAGCTCTGGGATTTTGCTCCTATAAGTAGTTGCTGCTATGAAGTAAATGCAACTTCAAGAGAAATTTTACAAAAACAAAAACCTCAGAAAAAGATTTCAAAAATGGTTTAAAACGTTCGATTTACAGTTTTGTTATATCAATATTCCATTGATATCCATCACTTTTGTGACTTTTTTACCTTGATTCTAAAAAAGCTGTTTATTATTCCAATAGCGTACAAATTGTAATTTGTATCCAATACATGTCTGTATATGTCAGTTTGGATTTGTGTGATTTGTTTTTCCGCACTGTTCAATTTTAAGATTTAATTTAAAACGCTTTTACTTCGGGCAAGTTTTATTACATTTCTTACCCGCCAGGAACGCAATAAAGTTAGCAGTAGTGTAGCACAACAACATCTTAAGTGAGATTGATCCTCGGCAATGTTGTAGTTATACATATAAACCACAGCGTATTTGTATTTACGTTTCTCTTGACATTGCTACCGGCGTTTCTCAAAACTACGGGTCATATTCGGTGTTTCAACTAATTGTAAACTTGAACGAATTGATCGTTTTATATTAATCAACGTATAATTAATAAATTCACATAAGTGTAACGAAAAATCTACCTGTTCTATAGAAGTATAAGTCTATATGACACCCCTGGACAAAAATTTTCAGTCTTTCTCCAGTCTTTCAGAATCTTTCAGCATTTCTGAGAGCGTCTCTCACAGTCTTTCACAGTCTCTCAGTTATTGCCTAGGTGTTTTTATGGATCTCTCACAATCTCTTTATAAGAGACTAGAACGATAAAATTGTTAATTCAGAGATTCGAGTCTCTCACAGAGAGACTGAATGAATAAAACTTTCGTAGAAAGACTGGGATCTCTGAAATATGTTGAACTTTTAAAAACTTGAAAATTTTAACCATGTCTATCGAGACACCAATTATTGAAGATTCGAGTCTCTCGTTCAGGGACTGGATACGAAATGAGGATCTCTTTATGAGCGCCTCGAATCTCTCATTCAGAGACGCTAAACAGTTTTTTTAAGTCTCTCGACAGTCTCTCTCACTCTTTATGAGCGCCTCGAATCTCTCATTCAGAGACGCTAAACAGTTTTTTTAAGTCTCTCGACAGTCTCTCTCAGCGACACCAGAAAGACTCGATGAGAGACGGAGACTCGATGGGAGACGGAGACTCGAGTCTCGCTTTCAGAGACTCAGAGAGACTGAACATTTTTATCTCGGAACCCAATGTACTTACATACCTACATACATATCTAAGCCAAACTGTATTTAAATTCGTCCTAATTTCATACTGCAATTAGCGAGCAGGAGTTTCAATGTTTTAAAAGGGACATTACGGTGACAATAAAAAATTGTTTAATTTTTGTCACTGTTGATGTAGTAGTAGTTTTAGTAGTACGCATACTTATTAGTTAATAAGTGAATACTAGTTTTTATTATTTTTAATCACATAATGTCTAGAACGTTTTCAGAACGTCATTACAAAATACGTATTTTCACCTACATATTTTATAAGTAGATATAGGTACATATTCCAACATGGCGCTAAAATCTTGTTTCTCAAATTTTACTTATTTATAAGAAAATCCCGCCACTAAAAGCGGCACTTCCTAAGCAGTACGTTTTACCAACATTGACTCTATAAAACTAAATTTGCCGTATCCCACATATGAAACGCTTCTATTTAGAAATTCAGGACATGAGGACATCATTAAGTGCCTATATTCTACACTCCTTCAGAATACTCAAGTGTAACATTGTCAAATAGGTGGAAACGTTATGATAAAGTTGTTTTGTTGTCGTTCCAGAGTGTAAAGTTGTGACGTAATCCTATCAAAGTTTAATATTATAAGTATTTAAGTGTTCATGTACCGCAGGATGTTAAAAAATACACGTTTTTATGCGTACTTCCGCAAGAGATTTTTGCGAGCAAAGTTTTCAAAGGAATGACGATGACGCGGCTTTTTTACTTCTTAAAAGATAAAACGTATCATGTTTCCGTGTCATAAAAAGGTCATCTTTTTAAGGACTTCACATTTGGGTGCTCAAGTATCGTTTCAGATTTCTAAAAATGACTTCTTGCTCCTGTAGGAAATGAACTAAGCATCATAGCTTCCATTTCCTTCCATAAGTTACGCCGTTCCTCGTTTAGGGACGTATAAAGTGAAAAAATATATAATGTGTACGTAACTTGCGGTCTACTACATTATTCAGTCCGTAAATCGTCGGATATTCGAATAGCTTTGGAAACTTCCGGCTTATAAAACGCGAAATCTTCTATTGATTCTCCGCTTTTCCTGTACCCCAACAATTTTATAATGGAGCAAACAGAAAAACGCTTGAAGTACAGAATACACTAACAACTAGGCTAATAAAATAATTCAGAATGGTCTGTATTCTGTCGTAACTGCCAGACGCGGATCGCGATTTCGATCTTTTTGGATCTCATCAGCGCGTCGCAGGCAGCTCCGACAGAACACAGACCAACTTTTACCTGCTGTCTTAACAGTGCTACAGATGGCGTTCACTGTGCCGTTTGTAGTATTTTCTGAAACGCACTGTTAAGACAGCAGGTAAAAGTTGGCCTGTGTTCTGTCGGAGCTGCCTGCGACGCGCTGATGCGATCCAAAAAGATCGAAATCGCGATCCGCGTCTGGCAGTTACGACAGAATACAGAC
>NW_020442445.1:959181-960178 GCF_000699045.2 Agrilus planipennis
ATATTTCATATCTTATTTTTCAAGTCAACGGCAGTGTTTAGGCTAGCCATGCGATCAAAATTAAAAATGGCGTCTGGGGTTGGTAGACCAATTTTTTTCGGGGCTGGTTGAATAATTATTCAACCAACCCCAATGAAATATGTAGTTGAAAACAACACATAAATTAACTTTTTATTGGACTTTTAAATCGTTACGTGGCCAAATTAAAAAAAAATTAGAACAGAATCTTCACTAGAATAATGTACTTTGATATAAAACCTTAAAACATAAGGCAAACTACGTAGGACAATTTTAGTTTAGTAATTAATAAAAAACCTTTCACCAATTAATTGCTTGGAATTGTTGTAAATCGTTTCAATGCAGAAGCAAAGTATTTCTATATACTTTTTGCTCAATTATTTATTATTTTTCAGTTTTCTTAAAAAATCAGATTATTATTCTATTTTGTTTCTTTCAGCAGTTTTTGAATTTTTATCATTAAAAATTTTATTTAGCTTGTAGCAGTAAACGTCTCTGTTCTCGTTGTATACATGGAATAAGATTTTCTTAGAGAAACAGAAAACTGCCTAAGGTGACTTTTTTAATTAATCTTCCCAGAAACCAGTTAGTTAATTTAGAAAGGTTTTTGTGATATTATCAATAGACGTAAACGCGGGCTTTGTAGTCGCGTAGGTTCATGCTTTTATTTAGGAACGTGTATTTTTCTGCTATTTATTAACAACTTCTACATAATATTAAAAGTTTCCTTTTGCCTCTTTCTAAGTGAACAATAGAGAAGGAGATAATCAAAATTGATTCTCTTTGTTTTTGTATTATGAATGGGATTTCGTATTAAAATCTCAGAGCAATAATTACATTCATCATCATAAGGTCATCAGTCCTAAGACTGGTTGAACACGTACCTCCACTCTTTCCTATCCTGAGCTAAACTTCGCATTTCCCTAAAACTAGAACAGCCCACATCCTTAACTATTTGCGAACAGTAATCTAATCTAGG